>NW_025548404.1:0-46403 GCF_905237065.1 Salmo salar | reverse complement strand
GAAGCCTACACTGTCTTCAGCCTAATAATAGACAGAGAGAGAGGAGCCTACACTGTCTTCAGCCTAATAATAGACAGAGAGAGAGAGGAGCCTACACTGTCTTCAGCCTAATAATAGATAGAGAGAGAGGAGCCTACACCTGTCTTCAGCCTAATAATAGACAGAGAGAGAGAGGAGCCTCACTGTCTTCAGCCTAATAATAGATAGAGAGGAGCCTACACTGTCTTCAGCCTAATAATAGACAGAGAGAGAGGAGAGCCTACACTGTCTTCAGCCTAATAATAGACAGAGAGAGGGGAGCCTACACTGTCATTCAGCCTAATAATAGACAGAGAGAGAGAGGAGCCTACACTGTCTTCAGCCTAATAATAGACAGAGAGAGAGGAGCCTACACTGTCTTCAGCCTAATAATAGATAGAGAGAGAGAGGAGCCTACACTGTCTTCAGCCTAATAATAGATAGAGAGAGAGAGGAGCCTACACTGTCTTCAGCCTAATAATAGATAGAGACAGAGGAGCCTACACTGTCTTCAGCCTAATAATAGACAGAGAGAGAGAGGAGCCTACACTGTCTTCAGCCTAATAATAGATAGAGAGAGAGAGGAGCCTACACTGTCTTCAGCCTAATAATAGACAGAGAGAAGGAGCCTACACTGTCTTCAGCCTAATAATAGACAGAGAGAGAGAGGAGCCTACACTGTCTTCAGCCTAATAATAGACAGAGAGAGAGGAGCCTACACTGTCTTCAGCCTAATAATAGACAGAGAGAGAGGGAGCCTACACTGTCTTCAGCCTAATAATAGACAGAGAGAGAGGAGCCTACACTGTCTTCAGCCTAATAATAGACAGAGAGAGAGGAGCCTACACTGTCTTCAGCCTAATAATAGACAGAGAGAGAGGAGCCTACACTGTCTTCAGCCTAATAATAGAAAGAGAGAGGAGCCTACACTGTCTTCAGCCTAATAATAGACAGAGAGAGAGAGGAGCCTACACTGTCTTCAGCCTAATAATAGACAGAGAGAGAGAGAGCCTACACTGTCTTCAGCCTAATAATAGACAGAGAGAGAGAGGAGCCTACACTGTCTTCAGCCTAATAATAGACAGAGAGAGAGGAGCCTACACTGTCTTCAGCCTAATAGACAGAGAGAGAGAGGAGCCTACACTGTCTTCAGCCTAATAATAGACAGAGAGAGAGGAGCCTACACTGTCTTCAGCCTAATAATAGATAGAGAGAGAGAGCCTACACTGTCTTCAGCCTAATAATAGATAGAGAGAGGAGCCTACACTGTCTTAAGCCTAATAATAGACAGAGAGAGAGGAGCCTACACTGTCTTCAGCCTAATAATAGATAGAGAGAGAGGAGCCTACACTGTCTTCAGCCTAATAATAGAATAGAGAGAGGAGCCTACACTGTCTTCAGCCTAATAATAGACAGAGAGAGGAGCCTACACTGTCTTCAGCCTAATAATAGACAGAGAGGAGAGGAGCCTACACTGTCTTCAGCCTAATAATAGACAGAGAGAGAGAGAGCCTACACTGTCTTCAGCCTAATAATAGACAGAGAGAGAGGAGCCTACACTGTCTTCAGCCTAATAATAGACAGAGAGAGAGAGGAGCCTACACTGTCTTCAGCCTAATAATAGACAGAGAGAGAGAGGAGCCTACACTGTCTTCAGCCTAATAATAGACAGAGAGAGAGGAGCCTACACTGTCTTCAGCCTAATAATGAACAGAGAGAGGAGCCTACACTGTCTTCAGCCTAATAATAGACAGAGAGAGAGGAGCCTACACTGTCTTCAGCCTAATAATAGACAGAGAGAGAGAGGAGCCTACACTGTCTTCAGCCTAATAATAGACAGAGAGAGAGAGGAGCCTACACTGTCTTCAGCCTAATAGATAGAGAGAGAGAGGAGCCTACACTGTCTTCAGCCTAATAATAGACAGAGAGAGAGGAGCCTACACTGTCTTCAGCCTAATAATAGACAGAGAGAGAGAGGAGCCTACACTGTCTTCAGCCTAATAATAGACAGAGAGAGAGGAGCCTACACTATCTTCAGCCTAATAATAGACAGAGAGAGAGGAGCCTACACTGTCTTCAGCCTAATAATAGACAGAAGAGAGAGAGGGCCTACACTGTCTTCAGCCTAATAATAGATAGAGAGAGAGAGAGGAGCCTACACTGTCTTCAGCCTAATAATAGATAGAGAGAGAGGAGCCTACACTGTCTTCAGCCTAATAATAGACAGAGAGAGAGGAGCCTACACTGTCTTCAGCCTAATAATAGACAGAGAGAGAGGAGCCTACACTGTCTTCAGCCTAATAATAGACAGAGAGAGAGAGGAGCCTACACTGTCTTCAGCCTAATAATAGATAGAGAGAGAGGGACCTACACTGTCTTCAGCCTAATAATAGACAGAGAGGAGAAGCCTACACTGTCTTCAGCCTAATAATAGAGATAGAGAGAGAGGAGCCTACACTGTCTTCAGCCTAATAATAGATAGAGAGAGGGGCCTACACTGTCTTCAGCCTAATAATAGACAGAGAGAGAGGAGCCTACACTGTCTTCAGCCTAATAATAGACAGAGAGAGAGAGGAGCCTACACTGTCTTCAGCCTAATAATAGATAGAGAGAGAGAGCCAATAATGAGGGCCTACACTGTCTTCAGCCTAATAATAGATAGAGAGAGAGAGGAGCCTACACTGTCTTCAGCCTAATAATAGACAGAGAGAGGAGCCTACACTGTCTTCAGCCTAATAACTGAGAGAGAGGAGCCTACACTGTCTTCAGCCTAATAATAGACAGAGAGAGAGAGGGCCTACACATGTCTTCAGCCTAATAATAGACAGAGAGAGAGAGGAGCCTACACTGTCTTCAGCCTAATAATAGACAGAGAGAGAGGAGCCTACACTGTCTTCAGCCTAATAATAGACAGAGAGAGAGAGAGCCTACACTGTCTTCAGCCTAATAATAGACAGAGAGAGAGGAGCCTACACTGTCTTCAGCCTAATAATAGACAGAGAGAGAGCCTACACTGTCTTCAGCCTATATAGACAGAGAGAGAGAGGAGCCTACACTGTCTTCAGCCTAATAATAGACAGAGAGAGAGGAGCCTACACTGTCTTCAGCCTAATAATAGACAGAGAGAGGAGAGCCTACACTGTCTTCAGCCTAATAATAGACAGAGAGAGGAGCCTACACTGTCTTCAGCCTAATAATAGACAGAGAGAGAGGAGCCTACACTGTCTTCAGCCTAATAATAGACAGAGAGAGAGGATTGCCTCACTGTCTTCAGCCTAATAATAGACAGAGAGAGGAGCCTACACTGTCTTCAGCCTAATAATAGAGAGAGAGAGAGGAGCCTACACTGTCTTCAGCCTAATAATAGACAGAGAGAGAGAGAGCCTACACTGTCTTCAGCCTAATAATAGACAGAGAGAGAGAGCCTACACTGTCTTCAGCCTAATAATAGACAGAGAGAGAGGAGCCTACACTGTCTTCAGCCTAATAATAGACAGAGAGAGAGCCTACACTGTCTTCAGCCTAATAAAGATAGAGAGAGAGGAGCCTACACTGTCTTCAGCCTAATAATAGACAGAGAGAGAGACCTGTCTTCAGCCTAATAATAGACAGAGAGAGAGGGAGCCTACACTGTCTTCAGCCTAATAATAGACAGAGAGAGAGAGGAGCCTACACTGTCTTCAGCCTAATAATAGATAGAGGAGAGAGCCTACACTGTCTTCAGCCTAATAATAGATAGAGAGAGGGCCTACACTGTCTTCAGCCTAATAATAGATAGAGAGAGAGGAGCCTACACTGTCTCAGCCTAATAATAGATAGAGAGAGAGCCAGCCATATAGAGAGGGGCCTACACTGTCTTCAGCCTAATAATAGATAGAGAGAGAAGGGAGCCTACACTGTCTTCAGCCTAATAATAGATAGAGAGAGAGGAGCCTACACTGTCTTCAGCCTAATAATAGACAGAGAGAGAGGAGCCTACACTGTCTTCAGCCTAATAATAGATAGAGAGAGAGGAGCCTACACTGTCTTCAGCCTAATAATAGACAGAGAGAGAGAGCCTACACTGTCTTCAGCCTAATAATAGACAGAGAGAGAGAGGAGCCTACACTGTCTTCAGCCTAATAGATAGAGAGAGAGGGAGCCTACACTGTCTTCAGCCTAATAATAGAGAGAGGAGCCTCACTGTTTCAGAATAGACAGAGAGAGAGGAGCCTACACTGTCTTCAGCCTAATAATAGACAGAGAGAGAGAGCCTACACTGTCTTCAGCCTAATAACAGAGAGAGAGGAGCCTACACTGTCTTCAGCCTAATAATAGACAGAGAGAGAGGGAAGCCTACACTGTCTTCAGCCTAATAATAGATAGAGAGAGAGGAGCCTACACTGTCTTCAGCCTAATAATAGACAGAGAGAGAGAGGAGCCTACACTGTCTTCAGCCTAATAATAGAGAGAGAGAGGAGCCTACACTGTCTTCAGCCTAATAATAGACAGAGAGAGAGAGCCTACACTGTCTTCAGCCTAATAATAGACAGAGAGAGAGAGGAGCCTACACTGTCTTCAGCCTAATAACAGAAGAGAGAGAGGAGCCTACACTGTCTTCAGCCTAATAATAGACAGAGAGAGAGAGGAGCCTACACTGTCTTCAGCCTAATAATAGATAGAGAGAGAGAGGAGCCTACACTGTCTTCAGCCTAATAATAGACAGAGAGAGAGAGGAGCCTACACTGTCTTCAGCCTAATAATAGAAAGAGAGAGAGGAGCCTACACTGTCTTCAGCCTAATAATAGATAGAGAGAGAGAGCCTACACTGTCTTCAGCCTAATAATAGACAGAGAGAGAGAGGAGCCTACACTGTCTTCAGCCTAATAATAGAAAGAGAGAGAGAGGAGCCTACACTGTCTTCAGCCTAATAATAGATAGAGAGAGAGAGGAGCCTACACTGTCTTCAGCCTAATAATAGACAGAGAGAGAGGAGCCTACACTGTCTTCAGCCTAATAATAGATAGAGGAGCCTACACTGTCTTCAGCCTAATAATAGACAGAGAGAGAGGAGCCTACACTGTCTTCAGCCTAATAATAGATAGAGAGAGAGAGGAGCCTACACTGTCTTCAGCCTAATAATAGATAGAGAGAGAGAGGAGCCTACACTGTCTTCAGCCTAATAATAGACAGAGAGAGAGAGCCTACACTGTCTTCAGCCTAATAATAGAAGAGAGAGAGGAGCCTACACTGTCTTCAGCCTAATAATAGATAGAGAGAGAGAGGAGCCTACACTGTCTTCAGCCTAATAATAGATAGAGGAGCCTACACTGTCTTCAGCCTAATAATAGACAGAGAGAGAGAGGAGCCTACACTGTCTTCAGCCTAATAATAGACAGAGAGAGAGAGGAGCCTACACTGTCTTCAGCCTAATAATAGATAGAGAGAGAGAGGAGCCTACACTGTCTTCAGCCTAATAATAGACAGAGAGAGAGGAGCCTACACTGTCTTCAGCCTAATAATAGAAAGAGAGAGAGGAGCCTACACTGTCTTCAGCCTAATAATAGACAGAGAGAGAGAGGAGCCTACACTGTCTTCAGCCTAATAATAGATAGAGAGAGAGAGGAGCCTACACTGTCTTCAGCCTAATAATAGATAGAGAGAGAGAGGAGCCTACACTGTCTTCAGCCTAATAATAGACAGAGAGAGAGGAGCCTACACTGTCTTCAGCCTAATAATAGAAAGAGAGAGAGGAGCCTACACTGTCTTCAGCCTAATAATAGACAGAGAGAGAGAGGAGCCTACACTGTCTTCAGCCTAATAATAGATAGAGAGAGAGAGGAGCCTACACTGTCTTCAGCCTAATAATAGACAGAGAGGAGCCCTACACTGTCTTCAGCCTAATAATAGACAGAGAGAGAGAGCCTACACTGTCTTCAGCCTAATAATAGACAGAGAGAGAAGGAGCCTACACTGTCTTCAGCCTAATAATAGACAGAGAGAGAGAGGAGCCTACACTGTCTTCAGCCTAATAATAGAAAGAGAGAGAGGAGCCTACACTGTCTTCAGCCTAATAATAGACAGAGAGAGAGAGAGCCTACACTGTCTTCAGCCTAATAATAGATAGAGAGAGAGAGGAGCCTACACTGTCTTCAGCCTAATAATAGATAGAGAGGAGCCTACACTGTCTTCAGCCTAATAATAGACAGAGAGAGAGGAGCCTACACTGTCTTCAGCCTAATAATAGACAGAGAGGAGCCTACACTGTCTTCAGCCTAATAATAGACAGAGAGAGAGAGGAGCCTACACTGTCTTCAGCCTAATAATAGACAGAGAGAGGGAGCCTACACTGTCTTCAGCCTAATAATAGACAGAGAGAGAGAGGAGCCTACACTGTCTTCAGCCTAATAATAGACAGAGAGAGAGGAGCCTACACTGTCTTCAGCCTAATAATAGATAGAGAGAGAGAGGAGCCTACACTGTCTTCAGCCTAATAATAGAAAGAGAGAGAGGAGCCTACACTGTCTTCAGCCTAATAATAGACAGAGAGAGAGAGCCTACACTGTCTTCAGCCTAATAATAGACAGAGAGAGAGGAGCCTACACTGTCTTCAGCCTAATAATAGACAGAGAGAGAGGAGCCTACACTGTCTTCATCCTAATAATAGACAGAGAGATAGAGGAGCCTACACTGTCTTCAGCCTAATAATAGACAGAGAGAGAGAGGAGCCTACACTGTCTTCAGCCTAATAATAGATAGAGAGAGAGAGGAGCCTACACTGTCTTCAGCCTAATAATAGACAGAGAGAGAGAGGAGCCTACACTGTCTTCAGCCTAATAATAGACAGAGAGAGAGGAGCCTACACTGTCTTCAGCCTAATAATAGACAGAGAGAGAGGGAGCCTACACTGTCTTCAGCCTAATAATAGACAGAGAGAGAGGAGCCTACACTGTCTTCAGCCTAATAATAGACAGAGAGAGAGAAGCCTACACTGTCTTCAGCCTAATAATAGACAGAGAGAGGAGCCTACACTGTCTTCAGCCTAATAATAGACAGAGAGAGAGGAGCCTACACTGTCTTCAGCCTAATAATAGACAGAGAGAGAGAGAGCCTACACTGTCTTCAGCCTAATAATAGATAGAGAGAGAGGGAGCCTACACTGTCTTCAGCCTAATAATAGATAGAGAGAGAGAGCCTACACTGTCTTCAGCCTAATAATAGAGAGAGAGAGAGAGCCTACACTGTCTTCAGCCTAATAATAGACAGAGAGAGAGGGGAGCCTACACTGTCTTCAGCCTAATAATAGACAGAGAGAGAGGAGCCTACACTGTCTTCAGCCTAATAATAGACAGAGAGAGAGAGGAGCCTACACTGTCTTCAGCCTAATAATAGATAGAGAGAGAGGGAGCCTACACTGTCTTCAGCCTAATAATAGACAGAGAGAGAGGAGCCTACACTGTCTTCAGCCTAATAATAGACAGAGAGAGAGGAGCCTACACTGTCTTCAGCCTAATAATAGACAGAGAGAGAGAGGAGCCTACACTGTCTTCAGCCTAATAAGATAGAGAGAGAGAGGAGCCTACACTGTCTTCAGCCTAATAATAGACAGAGAGAGGGAGCCTACACTGTCTTCAGCCTAATAATAGACAGAGAGAGAGGAGCCTACACTGTCTTCAGCCTAATAATAGACAGAGAGAGAGGAGCCTACACTGTCTTCAGCCTAATAATAGACAGAGAGAGAGGAGCCTACACTGTCTTCAGCCTAATAATAGACAGAGAGAGAGAGGAGCCTACACTGTCTTCAGCCTAATAATAGACAGAGAGAGAGAGGAGCCTACACTGTCTTCAGCCTAATAATAGACAGAGAGAGAGAGGAGCCTACACTGTCTTCAGCCTAATAATAGAAGAGAGAGAGGAGCCTACACTGTCTTCAGCCTAATAATAGATAGAGAGAGAGGAGCCTACACTGTCTTCAGCCTAATAATAGACAGAGAGAGAGAGGAGCCTACACTGTCTTCAGCCTAATAATAGACAGAGAGAGAGGAGCCTACACTGTCTTCAGCCTAATAATAGACAGAGAGAGAGAGGAGCCTACACTGTCTTCAGCCTAATAATAGACAGAGAGAGAGAGGAGCCTACACTGTCTTCAGCCTAATAATAGACAGAGAGAGAGGAGCCTACACTGTCTTCAGCCTAATAATAGACAGAGAGAGAGAGGAGCCTACACTGTCTTCAGCCTAATAATAGACAGAGAGAGAGAGAGCCTACACTGTCTTCAGCCTAATAATAGACAGAGAGAGAGAGGAGCCTACACTGTCTTCAGCCTAATAATAGACAGAGAGAGAGGAGCCTACACTGTCTTCAGCCTAATAATAGACAGAGAGAGAGAGGAGCCTACACTGTCTTCAGCCTAATAATAGACAGAGAGAGAGGAGCCTACACTGTCTTCAGCCTAATAATAGATAGAGAGAGAGAGGAGCCTACACTGTCTTCAGCCTAATAATAGACAGAGAGAGAGAGGAGCCTACACTGTCTTCAGCCTAATAATAGACAGAGAGAGAGAGCCTACACTGTCTTCAGCCTAATAATAGATAGAGAGAGAGAGGAGCCTACACTGTCTTCAGCCTAATAATAGACAGAGAGAGAGAGGAGCCTACACTGTCTTCAGCCTAATAATAGACAGAGAGAGAGAGAGCCTACACTGTCTTCAGCCTAATAATAGACAGAGAGAGAGGGAGCCTACACTGTCTTCAGCCTAATAATAGACAGAGAGAGAGGAGCCTACACTGTCTTCAGCCTAATAATAGACAGAGAGAGAGGAGCCTACACTGTCTTCAGCCTAATAATAGACAGAGAGAGAGGAGCCTACACTGTCTTCAGCCTAATAATAGAGAGAGAGAGGAGCCTACACTGTCTTCAGCCTAATAATAGATAGAGAGAGAGGAGCCTACACTGTCTTCAGCCTAATAATAGACAGAGAGAGAGAGGAGCCTACACTGTCTTCAGCCTAATAATAGATAGAGAGAGAGAGCCTACACTGTCTTCAGCCTAATAATAGACAGAGAGAGAGAGGAGCCTACACTGTCTTCAGCCTAATAATAGAAAGAGAGAGAGGAGCCTACACTGTCTTCAGCCTAATAATAGACAGAGAGAGAGAGGAGCCTACACTGTCTTCAGCCTAATAATAGACAGAGAGAGAGGGAGCCTACACTGTCTTCAGCCTAATAATAGACAGAGAGAGGAGCCTACACTGTCTTCAGCCTAATAATAGACAGAGAGAGAGGAGCCTACACTGTCTTCAGCCTAATAATAGACAGAGAGAGAGGAGCCTACACTGTCTTCAGCCTAATAATAGACAGAGAGAGAGAGGAGCCTACACTGTCTTCAGCCTAATAATAGACAGAGAGAGAGGAGCCTACACTGTCTTCAGCCTAATAATAGATAGAGAGAGAGGGAGCCTACACTGTCTTCAGCCTAATAATAGACAGAGAGAGAGAGGAGCCTACACTGTCTTCAGCCTAATAATAGACAGAGAGAGAGAGAGCCTACACTGTCTTCAGCCTAATAATAGACAGAGAGAGAGAGGAGCCTACACTGTCTTCAGCCTAATAATAGATAGAGAGAGGAGCCTACACTGTCTTCAGCCTAATAATAGACAGAGAGAGAGGAGCCACACTGTCTTCAGCCTAATAATAGATAGAGAGAGAGGAGCCTACACTGTCTTCAGCCTAATAATAGACAGAGAGAGAGAGGAGCCTACACTGTCTTCAGCCTAATAATAGACAGAGAGAGAGAGGAGCCTACACTGTCTTCAGCCTAATAATAGATAGAGAGAGAGGAGCCTACACTGTCTTCAGCCTAATAATAGACAGAGAGAGAGAGGAGCCTACACTGTCTTCAGCCTAATAATAGACAGAGAGAGAGGGAGCCTACACTGTCTTCAGCCTAATAATAGACAGAGAGAGAGGAGCCTACACTGTCTTCAGCCTAATAATAGACAGAGAGAGAGGAGCCTACACTGTCTTCAGCCTAATAATAGACAGAGAGAGAGAGGAGCCTACACTGTCTTCAGCCTAATAAGATAGAGAGAGAGGAGCCTACACTGTCTTCAGCCTAATAATAGACAGAGAGAGAGAGAGCCTACACTGTCTTCAGCCTAATAATAGACAGAGAGAGAGAGGAGCCTACACTGTCTTCAGCCTAATAATAGACAGAGAGAGAGAGGAGCCTACACTGTCTTCAGCCTAATAATAGACAGAGAGAGAGGAGCCTACACTGTCTTCAGCCTAATAATAGACAGAGAGAGAGAGGAGCCTACACTGTCTTCAGCCTAATAATAGACAGAGAGAGAGGGAGCCTACACTGTCTTCAGCCTAATAATAGACAGAGAGAGAGGAGCCTACACTGTCTTCAGCCTAATAATAGAAGAGAGAGAGGAGCCTACACTGTCTTCAGCCTAATAATAGATAGAGAGAGAGGAGCCTACACTGTCTTCAGCCTAATAATAGACAGAGAGAGAGAGGAGCCTACACTGTCTTCAGCCTAATAATAGACAGAGAGAGAGGAGCCTACACTGTCTTCAGCCTAATAATAGACAGAGAGAGAGAGGAGCCTACACTGTCTTCAGCCTAATAATAGACAGAGAGAGAGAGAGCCTACACTGTCTTCAGCCTAATAATAGATAGAGAGAGAGACCTACACTGTCTTCAGCCTAATAATAGACAGAGAGAGAGAGGAGCCTACACTGTCTTCAGCCTAATAATAGACAGAGAGAGAGGAGCCTACACTGTCTTCAGCCTAATAATAGATAGAGAGAGAGGAGCCTACACTGTCTTCAGCCTAATAATAGACAGAGAGAGAGAGGAGCCTACACTGTCTTCAGCCTAATAATAGACAGAGAGAGAGAGGAGCCTACACTGTCTTCAGCCTAATAATAGACAGAGAGAGAGGAGCCTACACTGTCTTCAGCCTAATAATAGACAGAGAGAGAGAGGAGCCTACACTGTCTTCAGCCTAATAATAGACAGAGAGAGGAGCCTACACTGTCTTCAGCCTAATAATAGACAGAGAGAGAGGAGCCTACACTGTCTTCAGCCTAATAATAGACAGAGAGAGAGAGGAGCCTACACTGTCTTCAGCCTAATAATAGATAGAGAGAGAGGAGCCTACACTGTCTTCAGCCTAATAATAGACAGAGAGAGAGGAGCCTACACTGTCTTCAGCCTAATAATAGACAGAGAGAGAGGAGCCTACACTGTCTTCAGCCTAATAATAGACAGAGAGAGGAGCCTACACTGTCTTCAGCCTAATAATAGATAGAGAGAGAGGAGCCTACACTGTCTTCAGCCTAATAATAGACAGAGAGAGAGAGGAGCCTACACTGTCTTCAGCCTAATAATAGACAGAGAGAGAGGGAGCCTACACTGTCTTCAGCCTAATAATAGACAGAGAGAGAGAGGAGCCTACACTGTCTTCAGCCTAATAATAGACAGAGAGAGAGAGAGCCTACACTGTCTTCAGCCTAATAATAGACAGAGAGAGAGAGGAGCCTACACTGTCTTCAGCCTAATAATAGACAGAGAGAGAGGAGCCTACACTGTCTTCAGCCTAATAATAGACAGAGAGAGAGAGGAGCCTACACTGTCTTCAGCCTAATAATAGACAGAGAGAGAGAGGAGCCTACACTGTCTTCAGCCTAATAATAGACAGAGAGAGAGAGGAGCCTACACTGTCTTCAGCCTAATAATAGACAGAGAGAGAGAGGAGCCTACACTGTCTTCAGCCTAATAATAGAAAGAGAGAGAGGAGCCTACACTGTCTTCAGCCTAATAATAGATAGAGAGAGAGAGGAGCCTACACTGTCTTCAGCCTAATAATAGACAGAGAGAGAGAGGAGCCTACACTGTCTTCAGCCTAATAATAGACAGAGAGAGAGGAGCCTACACTGTCTTCAGCCTAATAATAGACAGAGAGAGAGGAGCCTACACTGTCTTCAGCCTAATAATAGACAGAGAGAGAGAGGAGCCTACACTGTCTTCAGCCTAATAATAGATAGAGAGAGAGAGGAGCCTACACTGTCTTCAGCCTAATAATAGACAGAGAGAGAGGAGCCTACACTGTCTTCAGCCTAATAATAGATAGAGGAGCCTACACTGTCTTCAGCCTAATAATAGACAGAGAGAGAGAGGAGCCTACACTGTCTTCAGCCTAATAATAGACAGAGAGAGAGGAGCCTACACTGTCTTCAGCCTAATAATAGATAGAGAGAGAGAGGAGCCTACACTGTCTTCAGCCTAATAATAGACAGAGAGAGAGAGAGCCTACACTGTCTTCAGCCTAATAATAGACAGAGAGAGAGAGGAGCCTACACTGTCTTCAGCCTAATAATAGATAGAGAGAGAGGAGCCTACACTGTCTTCAGCCTAATAATAGACAGAGAGAGAGAGGAGCCTACACTGTCTTCAGCCTAATAATAGACAGAGAGAGAGAGGAGCCTACACTGTCTTCAGCCTAATAATAGACAGAGAGAGAGGAGCCTACACTGTCTTCAGCCTAATAATAGACAGAGAGAGAGAGGAGCCTACACTGTCTTCAGCCTAATAATAGACAGAGAGAGAGGAGCCTACACTGTCTTCAGCCTAATAATAGACAGAGAGAGAGAGGAGCCTACACTGTCTTCAGCCTAATAATAGACAGAGAGAGAGGGAGCCTACACTGTCTTCAGCCTAATAATAGACAGAGAGAGAGAGGAGCCTACACTGTCTTCAGCCTAATAATAGATAGAGAGAGGAGCCTACACTGTCTTCAGCCTAATAATAGACAGAGAGAGAGGGAGCCTACACTGTCTTCAGCCTAATAATAGATAGAGAGAGGAGCCTACACTGTCTTCAGCCTAATAATAGACAGAGAGAGAGAGGAGCCTACACTGTCTTCAGCCTAATAATAGACAGAGAGAGAGGAGCCTACACTGTCTTCAGCCTAATAATAGACAGAGAGAGAGAGGAGCCTACACTGTCTTCAGCCTAATAATAGACAGAGAGAGAGAGGAGCCTACACTGTCTTCAGCCTAATAATAGACAGAGAGAGAGGAGCCTACACTGTCTTCAGCCTAATAATAGACAGAGAGAGAGGAGCCTACACTGTCTTCAGCCTAATAATAGATAGAGAGAGGGAGCCTACACTGTCTTCAGCCTAATAATAGACAGAGAGAGAGAGGAGCCTACACTGTCTTCAGCCTAATAATAGACAGAGAGAGAGGAGCCTACACTGTCTTCAGCCTAATAATAGACAGAGAGAGAGAGGAGCCTACACTGTCTTCAGCCTAATAATAGACAGAGAGAGAGAGGAGCCTACACTGTCTTCAGCCTAATAATAGACAGAGAGAGAGGAGCCTACACTGTCTTCAGCCTAATAATAGACAGAGAGAGAGGAGCCTACACTGTCTTCAGCCTAATAATAGACAGAGAGAGAGAGGAGCCTACACTGTCTTCAGCCTAATAATAGAAGAGAGAGAGGAGCCTACACTGTCTTCAGCCTAATAATAGACAGAGAGAGAGGAGCCTACACTGTCTTCAGCCTAATAATAGACAGAGAGAGAGGAGCCTACACTGTCTTCAGCCTAATAATAGATAGAGAGAGAGAGCCTACACTGTCTTCAGCCTAATAATAGACAGAGAGAGAGGAGCCTACACTGTCTTCAGCCTAATAATAGACAGAGAGAGAGAGGAGCCTACACTGTCTTCAGCCTAATAATAGACAGAGAGAGAGGAGCCTACACTGTCTTCAGCCTAATAATAGACAGAGAGAGAGAGGAGCCTACACTGTCTTCAGCCTAATAATAGACAGAGAGAGAGGAGCCTACACTGTCTTCAGCCTAATAATAGACAGAGAGAGAGGAGCCTACACTGTCTTCAGCCTAATAATAGATAGAGAGAGAGAGGAGCCTACACTGTCTTCAGCCTAATAATAGACAGAGAGAGAGGAGCCTACACTGTCTTCAGCCTAATAATAGACAGAGAGAGAGAGGAGCCTACACTGTCTTCAGCCTAATAATAGACAGAGAGAGAGAGGAGCCTACACTGTCTTCAGCCTAATAATAGACAGAGAGAGAGAGGAGCCTACACTGTCTTCAGCCTAATAATAGACAGAGAGAGAGAGGAGCCTACACTGTCTTCAGCCTAATAATAGACAGAGAGAGAGGGAGCCTACACTGTCTTCAGCCTAATAATAGACAGAGAGAGAGAGGAGCCTACACTGTCTTCAGCCTAATAATAGACAGAGAGAGAGAGGAGCCTACACTGTCTTCAGCCTAATAATAGACAGAGAGAGAGGAGCCTACACTGTCTTCAGCCTAATAATAGACAGAGAGAGAGGGAGCCTACACTGTCTTCAGCCTAATAATAGATAGAGAGAGGAGCCTACACTGTCTTCAGCCTAATAATAGACAGAGAGAGAGAGGAGCCTACACTGTCTTCAGCCTAATAATAGAAAGAGAGAGAGGAGCCTACACTGTCTTCAGCCTAATAATAGACAGAGAGAGAGAGGAGCCTACACTGTCTTCAGCCTAATAATAGACAGAGAGAGAGAGGAGCCTACACTGTCTTCAGCCTAATAATAGACAGAGAGAGGAGCCTACACTGTCTTCAGCCTAATAATAGACAGAGAGAGAGGAGCCTACACTGTCTTCAGCCTAATAATAGATAGAGAGAGGAGCCTACACTGTCTTCAGCCTAATAATAGACAGAGAGAGAGAGGAGCCTACACTGTCTTCAGCCTAATAATAGATAGAGAGAGAGAGGAGCCTACACTGTCTTCAGCCTAATAATAGACAGAGAGAGAGGAGCCTACACTGTCTTCAGCCTAATAATAGACAGAGAGAGAGAGGAGCCTACACTGTCTTCAGCCTAATAATAGACAGAGAGAGAGGAGCCTACACTGTCTTCAGCCTAATAATAGACAGAGAGAGAGAGGAGCCTACACTGTCTTCAGCCTAATAATAGACAGAGAGAGAGAGGAGCCTACACTGTCTTCAGCCTAATAATAGACAGAGAGAGAGGAGCCTACACTGTCTTCAGCCTAATAATAGACAGAGAGAGAGAGGAGCCTACACTGTCTTCAGCCTAATAATAGACAGAGAGAGAGAGGAGCCTACACTGTCTTCAGCCTAATAATAGACAGAGAGAGAGGAGCCTACACTGTCTTCAGCCTAATAATAGACAGAGAGAGAGAGGAGCCTACACTGTCTTCAGCCTAATAATAGACAGAGAGAGAGAGGAGCCTACACTGTCTTCAGCCTAATAATAGACAGAGAGAGAGGGAGCCTACACTGTCTTCAGCCTAATAATAGATAGAGAGAGAGGAGCCTACACTGTCTTCAGCCTAATAATAGACAGAGAGAGAGAGGAGCCTACACTGTCTTCAGCCTAATAATAGACAGAGAGAGAGAGGAGCCTACACTGTCTTCAGCCTAATAATAGACAGAGAGAGAGGGAGCCTACACTGTCTTCAGCCTAATAATAGACAGAGAGAGAGGAGCCTACACTGTCTTCAGCCTAATAATAGACAGAGAGAGAGGAGCCTACACTGTCTTCAGCCTAATAATAGATAGAGAGAGAGAGGAGCCTACACTGTCTTCAGCCTAATAATAGACAGAGAGAGAGAGGAGCCTACACTGTCTTCAGCCTAATAATAGACAGAGAGAGAGAGGAGCCTACACTGTCTTCAGCCTAATAATAGACAGAGAGAGAGGGAGCCTACACTGTCTTCAGCCTAATAATAGACAGAGAGAGAGAGGAGCCTACACTGTCTTCAGCCTAATAATAGACAGAGAGAGAGGAGCCTACACTGTCTTCAGCCTAATAATAGACAGAGAGAGAGAGAGCCTACACTGTCTTCAGCCTAATAATAGACAGAGAGAGAGAGGAGCCTACACTGTCTTCAGCCTAATAATAGACAGAGAGAGAGAGCCTACACTGTCTTCAGCCTAATAATAGACAGAGAGAGAGAGGAGCCTACACTGTCTTCAGCCTAATAATAGACAGAGAGAGAGAGGAGCCTACACTGTCTTCAGCCTAATAATAGACAGAGAGAGAGGAGCCTACACTGTCTTCAGCCTAATAATAGACAGAGAGAGAGAGGAGCCTACACTGTCTTCAGCCTAATAATAGACAGAGAGAGAGGGAGCCTACACTGTCTTCAGCCTAATAATAGACAGAGAGAGAGAGGAGCCTACACTGTCTTCAGCCTAATAATAGACAGAGAGAGAGAGCCTACACTGTCTTCAGCCTAATAATAGACAGAGAGAGAGGAGCCTACACTGTCTTCAGCCTAATAATAGATAGAGAGAGAGGAGCCTACACTGTCTTCAGCCTAATAATAGACAGAGAGAGAGGAGCCTACACTGTCTTCAGCCTAATAATAGAGAGAGAGAGAGGAGCCTACACTGTCTTCAGCCTAATAATAGACAGAGAGAGAGGGAGCCTACACTGTCTTCAGCCTAATAATAGATAGAGAGAGAGGAGCCTACACTGTCTTCAGCCTAATAATAGACAGAGAGAGAGAGGAGCCTACACTGTCTTCAGCCTAATAATAGACAGAGAGAGAGAGGAGCCTACACTGTCTTCAGCCTAATAATAGACAGAGAGAGAGGGAGCCTACACTGTCTTCAGCCTAATAATAGACAGAGAGAGAGAGGAGCCTACACTGTCTTCAGCCTAATAATAGACAGAGAGAGAGGAGCCTACACTGTCTTCAGCCTAATAATAGACAGAGAGAGAGAGGAGCCTACACTGTCTTCAGCCTAATAATAGACAGAGAGAGAGAGGAGCCTACACTGTCTTCAGCCTAATAATAGACAGAGAGAGAGAGGAGCCTACACTGTCTTCAGCCTAATAATAGACAGAGAGAGAGAGGAGCCTACACTGTCTTCAGCCTAATAATAGACAGAGAGAGAGGGAGCCTACACTGTCTTCAGCCTAATAATAGACAGAGAGAGAGGAGCCTACACTGTCTTCAGCCTAATAATAGACAGAGAGAGAGAGGAGCCTACACTGTCTTCAGCCTAATAATAGACAGAGAGAGAGAGGAGCCTACACTGTCTTCAGCCTAATAATAGACAGAGAGAGAGGAGCCTACACTGTCTTCAGCCTAATAATAGACAGAGAGAGAGGAGCCTACACTGTCTTCAGCCTAATAATAGACAGAGAGAGAGGAGCCTACACTGTCTTCAGCCTAATAATAGACAGAGAGAGAGAGGAGCCTACACTGTCTTCAGCCTAATAATAGACAGAGAGAGAGAGGAGCCTACACTGTCTTCAGCCTAATAATAGACAGAGAGAGAGGAGCCTACACTGTCTTCAGCCTAATAATAGACAGAGAGAGAGGAGCCTACACTGTCTTCAGCCTAATAATAGATAGAGAGAGAGAGCCTACACTGTCTTCAGCCTAATAATAGACAGAGAGAGAGGAGCCTACACTGTCTTCAGCCTAATAATAGACAGAGAGAGAGAGGAGCCTACACTGTCTTCAGCCTAATAATAGACAGAGAGAGAGAGGAGCCTACACTGTCTTCAGCCTAATAATAGACAGAGAGAGAGAGGAGCCTACACTGTCTTCAGCCTAATAATAGATAGAGAGAGAGAGGAGCCTACACTGTCTTCAGCCTAATAATAGACAGAGAGAGAGAGGAGCCTACACTGTCTTCAGCCTAATAATAGACAGAGAGAGAGAGGAGCCTACACTGTCTTCAGCCTAATAATAGAAGAGAGAGAGGAGCCTACACTGTCTTCAGCCTAATAATAGACAGAGAGAGAGGAGCCTACACTGTCTTCAGCCTAATAATAGATAGAGAGAGAGAGGAGCCTACACTGTCTTCAGCCTAATAATAGACAGAGAGAGAGAGGAGCCTACACTGTCTTCAGCCTAATAATAGATAGAGAGAGAGGAGCCTACACTGTCTTCAGCCTAATAATAGACAGAGAGAGAGGAGCCTACACTGTCTTCAGCCTAATAATAGACAGAGAGAGAGGAGCCTACACTGTCTTCAGCCTAATAATAGACAGAGAGAGAGGAGCCTACACTGTCTTCAGCCTAATAATAGATAGAGAGAGGAGCCTACACTGTCTTCAGCCTAATAATAGACAGAGAGAGAGAGGAGCCTACACTGTCTTCAGCCTAATAATAGATAGAGAGAGAGGAGCCTACACTGTCTTCAGCCTAATAATAGACAGAGAGAGAGAGGAGCCTACACTGTCTTCAGCCTAATAATAGATAGAGAGAGAGAGGAGCCTACACTGTCTTCAGCCTAATAATAGATAGAGAGAGAGGAGCCTACACTGTCTTCAGCCTAATAATAGACAGAGAGAGAGGGAGCCTACACTGTCTTCAGCCTAATAATAGATAGAGAGAGAGGAGCCTACACTGTCTTCAGCCTAATAATAGACAGAGAGAGAGAGGAGCCTACACTGTCTTCAGCCTAATAATAGACAGAGAGAGAGAGAGCCTACACTGTCTTCAGCCTAATAATAGACAGAGAGAGAGAGGAGCCTACACTGTCTTCAGCCTAATAATAGACAGAGAGAGAGAGGAGCCTACACTGTCTTCAGCCTAATAATAGACAGAGAGAGAGAGGAGCCTACACTGTCTTCAGCCTAATAATAGATAGAGAGAGGAGCCTACACTGTCTTCAGCCTAATAATAGACAGAGAGAGAGGAGCCTACACTGTCTTCAGCCTAATAATAGACAGAGAGAGAGGGAGCCTACACTGTCTTCAGCCTAATAATAGACAGAGAGAGAGGGAGCCTACACTGTCTTCAGCCTAATAATAGACAGAGAGAGAGAGGAGCCTACACTGTCTTCAGCCTAATAATAGATAGAGAGAGAGAGGAGCCTACACTGTCTTCAGCCTAATAATAGACAGAGAGAGAGAGGAGCCTACACTGTCTTCAGCCTAATAATAGATAGAGAGAGAGAGGAGCCTACACTGTCTTCAGCCTAATAATAGACAGAGAGAGAGAGGAGCCTACACTGTCTTCAGCCTAATAATAGACAGAGAGAGAGGAGCCTACACTGTCTTCAGCCTAATAATAGACAGAGAGAGAGGAGCCTACACTGTCTTCAGCCTAATAATAGACAGAGAGAGAGAGGAGCCTACACTGTCTTCAGCCTAATAATAGACAGAGAGAGAGGAGCCTACACTGTCTTCAGCCTAATAATAGACAGAGAGAGAGGGAGCCTACACTGTCTTCAGCCTAATAATAGATAGAGAGAGAGGAGCCTACACTGTCTTCAGCCTAATAATAGACAGAGAGAGAGGAGCCTACACTGTCTTCAGCCTAATAATAGACAGAGAGAGAGAGGAGCCTACACTGTCTTCAGCCTAATAATAGACAGAGAGAGAGGAGCCTACACTGTCTTCAGCCTAATAATAGACAGAGAGAGAGAGGAGCCTACACTGTCTTCAGCCTAATAGACAGAAGAGAGAGAGGAGCCTACACTGTCTTCAGCCTAATAATAGACAGAGAGAGAGAGGAGCCTACACTGTCTTCAGCCTAATAATAGATAGAGAGAGAGGAGCCTACACTGTCTTCAGCCTAATAATAGACAGAGAGAGAGAGGAGCCTACACTGTCTTCAGCCTAATAATAGACAGAGAGAGAGGAGCCTACACTGTCTTCAGCCTAATAATAGATAGAGAGAGAGAGGAGCCTACACTGTCTTCAGCCTAATAATAGACAGAGAGAGAGAGGAGCCTACACTGTCTTCAGCCTAATAATAGACAGAGAGAGAGAGGAGCCTACACTGTCTTCAGCCTAATAATAGATAGAGAGAGAGGAGCCTACACTGTCTTCAGCCTAATAATAGACAGAGAGAGAGAGGAGCCTACACTGTCTTCAGCCTAATAATAGACAGAGAGAGAGGAGCCTACACTGTCTTCAGCCTAATATAGACAGAGAGAGAGAGGAGCCTACACTGTCTTCAGCCTAATAATAGACAGAGAGAGAGGGAGCCTACACTGTCTTCAGCCTAATAATAGACAGAGAGAGAGAGAGCCTACACTGTCTTCAGCCTAATAATAGATAGAGAGAGAGAGGAGCCTACACTGTCTTCAGCCTAATAATAGAAGAGAGAGAGGAGCCTACACTGTCTTCAGCCTAATAATAGACAGAGAGAGAGAGGAGCCTACACTGTCTTCAGCCTAATAATAGATAGAGAGAGAGAGGAGCCTACACTGTCTTCAGCCTAATAATAGACAGAGAGAGAGAGGAGCCTACACTGTCTTCAGCCTAATAATAGACAGAGAGAGAGAGGAGCCTACACTGTCTTCAGCCTAATAATAGACAGAGAGAGAGGAGCCTACACTGTCTTCAGCCTAATAATAGAAAGAGAGAGAGGAGCCTACACTGTCTTCAGCCTAATAATAGACAGAGAGAGAGGAGCCTACACTGTCTTCAGCCTAATAATAGACAGAGAGAGAGAGGAGCCTACACTGTCTTCAGCCTAATAATAGATAGAGAGAGAGGAGCCTACACTGTCTTCAGCCTAATAATAGACAGAGAGAGAGAGGAGCCTACACTGTCTTCAGCCTAATAATAGATAGAGAGAGAGAGAGCCTACACTGTCTTCAGCCTAATAATAGACAGAGAGAGAGGAGCCTACACTGTCTTCAGCCTAATAATAGACAGAGAGAGAGAGGAGCCTACACTGTCTTCAGCCTAATAATAGATAGAGAGAGAGGAGCCTACACTGTCTTCAGCCTAATAATAGACAGAGAGAGAGAGGAGCCTACACTGTCTTCAGCCTAATAATAGACAGAGAGAGAGGGAGCCTACACTGTCTTCAGCCTAATAATAGACAGAGAGAGAGAGAGCCTACACTGTCTTCAGCCTAATAATAGACAGAGAGAGAGGAGCCTACACTGTCTTCAGCCTAATAATAGACAGAGAGAGAGAGGAGCCTACACTGTCTTCAGCCTAATAATAGACAGAGAGAGAGGAGCCTACACTGTCTTCAGCCTAATAATAGACAGAGAGAGAGAGGAGCCTACACTGTCTTCAGCCTAATAATAGACAGAGAGAGAGAGGAGCCTACACTGTCTTCAGCCTAATAATAGACAGAGAGAGAGAGGAGCCTACACTGTCTTCAGCCTAATAATAGACAGAGAGAGAGGAGCCTACACTGTCTTCAGCCTAATAATAGACAGAGAGAGAGGAGCCTACACTGTCTTCAGCCTAATAATAGACAGAGAGAGAGGAGCCTACACTGTCTTCAGCCTAATAATAGACAGAGAGAGAGAGGAGCCTACACTGTCTTCAGCCTAATAATAGACAGAGAGAGGAGGAGCCTACACTGTCTTCAGCCTAATAATAGATAGAGAGAGAGAGGAGCCTACACTGTCTTCAGCCTAATAATAGACAGAGAGAGAGGAGCCTACACTGTCTTCAGCCTAATAATAGATAGAGAGAGAGAGGAGCCTACACTGTCTTCAGCCTAATAATAGATAGAGAGAGAGAGAGCCTACACTGTCTTCAGCCTAATAATAGACAGAGAGAGAGAGGAGCCTACACTGTCTTCAGCCTAATAATAGAAAGAGAGAGAGGAGCCTACACTGTCTTCAGCCTAATAATAGATAGAGAGAGAGAGGAGCCTACACTGTCTTCAGCCTAATAATAGACAGAGAGAGAGAGGAGCCTACACTGTCTTCAGCCTAATAATAGACAGAGAGAGAGAGGAGCCTACACTGTCTTCAGCCTAATAATAGACAGAGAGAGAGGAGCCTACACTGTCTTCAGCCTAATAATAGACAGAGAGAGAGAGGAGCCTACACTGTCTTCAGCCTAATAATAGATAGAGAGAGAGAGGAGCCTACACTGTCTTCAGCCTAATAATAGACAGAGAGAGAGAGGAGCCTACACTGTCTTCAGCCTAATAATAGACAGAGAGAGAGAGGAGCCTACACTGTCTTCAGCCTAATAATAGATAGAGAGAGAGGAGCCTACACTGTCTTCAGCCTAATAATAGACAGAGAGAGAGGAGCCTACACTGTCTTCAGCCTAATAATAGACAGAGAGAGAGGAGCCTACACTGTCTTCAGCCTAATAATAGACAGAGAGAGAGGAGCCTACACTGTCTTCAGCCTAATAATAGATAGAGAGAGAGAGGAGCCTACACTGTCTTCAGCCTAATAATAGACAGAGAGAGAGAGGAGCCTACACTGTCTTCAGCCTAATAATAGATAGAGAGAGAGGAGCCTACACTGTCTTCAGCCTAATAATAGACAGAGAGAGGGAGCCTACACTGTCTTCAGCCTAATAATAGATAGAGAGAGAGGGAGCCTACACTGTCTTCAGCCTAATAATAGACAGAGAGAGAGAGGAGCCTACACTGTCTTCAGCCTAATAATAGATAGAGAGAGAGGGAGCCTACACTGTCTTCAGCCTAATAATAGACAGAGAGAGAGGAGCCTACACTGTCTTCAGCCTAATAATAGACAGAGAGAGAGGAGCCTACACTGTCTTCAGCCTAATAATAGACAGAGAGAGAGGAGCCTACACTGTCTTCAGCCTAATAATAGACAGAGAGAGAGAGGAGCCTACACTGTCTTCAGCCTAATAATAGACAGAGAGAGAGAGGAGCCTACACTGTCTTCAGCCTAATAATAGACAGAGAGAGAGGAGCCTACACTGTCTTCAGCCTAATAATAGACAGAGAGAGAGGAGCCTACACTGTCTTCAGCCTAATAATAGACAGAGAGAGAGAGGAGCCTACACTGTCTTCAGCCTAATAATAGACAGAGAGAGAGGGAGCCTACACTGTCTTCAGCCTAATAATAGACAGAGAGAGAGAGGAGCCTACACTGTCTTCAGCCTAATAATAGATAGAGAGAGAGAGGAGCCTACACTGTCTTCAGCCTAATAATAGACAGAGAGAGAGGAGCCTACACTGTCTTCAGCCTAATAATAGACAGAGAGAGAGAGGAGCCTACACTGTCTTCAGCCTAATAATAGACAGAGAGAGAGAGGAGCCTACACTGTCTTCAGCCTAATAATAGACAGAGAGAGAGAGGAGCCTACACTGTCTTCAGCCTAATAATAGACAGAGAGATAGAGGAGCCTACACTGTCTTCAGCCTAATAATAGATAGAGAGAGGAGCCTACACTGTCTTCAGCCTAATAATAGACAGAGAGAGAGAGGAGCCTACACTGTCTTCAGCCTAATAATAGACAGAGAGAGAGAGGAGCCTACACTGTCTTCAGCCTAATAATAGAAAGAGAGAGAGGAGCCTACACTGTCTTCAGCCTAATAATAGAAAGAGAGAGAGGAGCCTACACTGTCTTCAGCCTAATAATAGACAGAGAGAGAGGAGCCTACACTGTCTTCAGCCTAATAATAGATAGAGGAGCCTACACTGTCTTCAGCCTAATAATAGACAGAGAGAGAGAGGAGCCTACACTGTCTTCAGCCTAATAATAGATAGAGAGAGAGAGGAGCCTACACTGTCTTCAGCCTAATAATAGACAGAGAGATAGAGGAGCCTACACTGTCTTCAGCCTAATAATAGAAAGAGAGAGAGGAGCCTACACTGTCTTCAGCCTAATAATAGATAGAGAGAGAGAGGAGCCTACACTGTCTTCAGCCTAATAATAGACAGAGAGAGAGAGGAGCCTACACTGTCTTCAGCCTAATAATAGACAGAGAGAGAGAGGAGCCTACACTGTCTTCAGCCTAATAATAGAAAGAGAGAGAGGAGCCTACACTGTCTTCAGCCTAATAATAGACAGAGAGAGAGAGGAGCCTACACTGTCTTCAGCCTAATAATAGATAGAGAGAGAGAGGAGCCTACACTGTCTTCAGCCTAATAATAGACAGAGAGAGAGAGGAGCCTACACTGTCTTCAGCCTAATAATAGATAGAGAGAGAGAGGAGCCTACACTGTCTTCAGCCTAATAATAGACAGAGAGAGAGAGGAGCCTACACTGTCTTCAGCCTAATAATAGATAGAGAGGAGCCTACACTGTCTTCAGCCTAATAATAGACAGAGAGAGAGGAGCCTACACTGTCTTCAGCCTAATAATAGATAGAGGAGCCTACACTGTCTTCAGCCTAATAATAGACAGAGAGAGAGAGGAGCCTACACTGTCTTCAGCCTAATAATAGAAAGAGAGAGAGGAGCCTACACTGTCTTCAGCCTAATAATAGACAGAGAGAGAGAGGAGCCTACACTGTCTTCAGCCTAATAATAGATAGAGAGAGAGAGAGCCTACACTGTCTTCAGCCTAATAATAGATAGAGAGAGAGGAGCCTACACTGTCTTCAGCCTAATAATAGATAGAGAGAGAGGAGCCTACACTGTCTTCAGCCTAATAATAGATAGAGAGAGAGAGGAGCCTACACTGTCTTCAGCCTAATAATAGACAGAGAGAGAGGAGCCTACACTGTCTTCAGCCTAATAATAGACAGAGAGAGAGGAGCCTACACTGTCTTCAGCCTAATAATAGACAGAGAGAGAGAGGAGCCTACACTGTCTTCAGCCTAATAATAGACAGAGAGAGAGGAGCCTACACTGTCTTCAGCCTAATAATAGACAGAGAGAGAGAGGAGCCTACACTGTCTTCAGCCTAATAATAGATAGAGAGAGAGGAGCCTACACTGTCTTCAGCCTAATAATAGATAGAGAGAGAGAGGAGCCTACACTGTCTTCAGCCTAATAATAGACAGAGAGAGAGGGAGCCTACACTGTCTTCAGCCTAATAATAGACAGAGAGAGAGAGGAGCCTACACTGTCTTCAGCCTAATAATAGACAGAGAGAGAGAGAGCCTACACTGTCTTCAGCCTAATAATAGATAGAGAGAGAGAGGCGCCTACACTGTCTTCAGCCTAATAATAGACAGAGAGAGAGAGGAGCCTACACTGTCTTCAGCCTAATAATAGATAGAGAGAGAGAGGAGCCTACACTGTCTTCATCCTAATAATAGACAGAGAGATAGAGGAGCCTACACTGTCTTCAGCCTAATAATAGACAGAGAGAGAGAGGAGCCTACACTGTCTTCAGCCTAATAATAGATAGAGAGAGAGAGCCTACACTGTCTTCAGCCTAATAATAGACAGAGAGAGAGAGGAGCCTACACTGTCTTCAGCCTAATAATTGACAGAGAGAGAGAGAGCCTACACTGTCTTCAGCCTAATAATAGACAGAGAGAGAGGAGCCTACACTGTCTTCAGCCTAATAATAGATAGAGAGAGAGGAGCCTACACTGTCTTCAGCCTAATAATAGACAGAGAGATAGAGGAGCCTACACTGTCTTCAGCCTAATAATAGAAAGAGAGAGAGGAGCCTACACTGTCTTCAGCCTAATAATAGACAGAGAGAGAGAGGAGCCTACACTGTCTTCAGCCTAATAATAGACAGAGAGAGAGAGGAGCCTACACTGTCTTCAGCCTAATAATAGACAGAGAGAGAGAGGAGCCTACACTGTCTTCAGCCTAATAATAGATAGAGAGAGAGAGGAGCCTACACTGTCTTCAGCCTAATAATAGACAGAGAGAGAGGAGCCTACACTGTCTTCAGCCTAATAATAGACAGAGAGAGAGAGGAGCCTACACTGTCTTCAGCCTAATAATAGACAGAGAGAGAGAGGAGCCTACACTGTCTTCAGCCTAATAATAGACAGAGAGAGAGAGGAGCCTACACTGTCTTCAGCCTAATAATAGACGAGAGAGAGAGGAGCCTACACTGTCTTCAGCCTAATAATAGATAGAGAGAGAGAGGAGCCTACACTGTCTTCAGCCTAATAATAGACAGAGAGAGAGAGGAGCCTACACTGTCTTCAGCCTAATAATAGACAGAGAGAGAGAGGAGCCTACACTGTCTTCAGCCTAATAATAGACAGAGAGAGAGAGCCTACACTGTCTTCAGCCTAATAATAGACAGAGAGAGAGAGGAGCCTACACTGTCTTCAGCCTAATAATAGATAGAGAGAGAGGAGCCTACACTGTCTTCAGCCTAATAATAGACAGAGAGAGAGAGGAGCCTACACTGTCTTCAGCCTAATAATAGACAGAGAGAGAGGAGCCTACACTGTCTTCAGCCTAATAATAGACAGAGAGAGGAGCCTACACTGTCTTCAGCCTAATAATAGATAGAGAGAGAGGAGCCTACACTGTCTTCAGCCTAATAATAGACAGAGAGAGAGGAGCCTACACTGTCTTCAGCCTAATAATAGACAGAGAGAGAGAGGAGCCTACACTGTCTTCAGCCTAATAATAGACAGAGAGAGAGAGGAGCCTACACTGTCTTCAGCCTAATAATAGACAGAGAGAGAGAGGAGCCTACACTGTCTTCAGCCTAATAATAGACAGAGAGAGAGAGGAGCCTACACTGTCTTCAGCCTAATAATAGATAGAGAGAGAGAGGAGCCTACACTGTCTTCAGCCTAATAATAGACAGAGAGAGAGGAGCCTACACTGTCTTCAGCCTAATAATAGACAGAGAGAGAGAGGAGCCTACACTGTCTTCAGCCTAATAATAGACAGAGAGAGAGGAGCCTACACTGTCTTCAGCCTAATAATAGACAGAGAGAGAGAGGAGCCTACACTGTCTTCAGCCTAATAATAGACAGAGAGAGAGAGGAGCCTACACTGTCTTGAGCCTAATAATAGAAAGAGAGAGAGGAGCCTACACTGTCTTCAGCCTAATAATAGATAGAGAGAGAGAGGAGCCTACACTGTCTTCAGCCTAATAATAGACAGAGAGAGAGAGGAGCCTACACTGTCTTCAGCCTAATAATAGAAAGAGAGAGAGGAGCCTACACTGTCTTCAGCCTAATAATAGATAGAGAGAGAGGAGCCTACACTGTCTTCAGCCTAATAATAGACAGAGAGAGAGGGAGCCTACACTGTCTTCAGCCTAATAATAGATAGAGAAGAGCCTACACTGTCTTCAGCCTAATAATAGACAGAGAGAGAGAGGAGCCTACACTGTCTTCAGCCTAATAATAGATAGAGAGAGAGAGAGCCTACACTGTCTTCAGCCTAATAATAGACAGAGAGAGAGGAGCCTACACTGTCTTCAGCCTAATAATAGAAAGAGAGAGAGAGCCTACACTGTCTTCAGCCTAATAATAGATAGAGAGAGAGAGGAGCCTACACTGTCTTCAGCCTAATAATAGACAGAGAGAGAGAGGAGCCTACACTGTCTTCAGCCTAATAATAGACAGAGAGAGAGAGGAGCCTACACTGTCTTCAGCCTAATAATAGAAAGAGAGAGAGGAGCCTACACTGTCTTCAGCCTAATAATAGACAGAGAGAGAGGAGCCTACACTGTCTTCAGCCTAATAATAGATAGAGAGAGAGAGGAGCCTACACTGTCTTCAGCCTAATAATAGACAGAGAGAGAGAGGAGCCTACACTGTCTTCAGCCTAATAATAGACAGAGAGAGAGAGGAGCCTACACTGTCTTCAGCCTAATAATAGATAGAGAGAGAGAGGAGCCTACACTTTCTTCAGCCTAATAATAGATAGAGAGGAGCCTACACTGTCTTCAGCCTAATAATAGACAGAGAGAGAGGAGCCTACACTGTCTTCAGCCTAATAATAGATAGAGGAGCCTACACTGTCTTCAGCCTAATAATAGACAGAGAGAGAGAGGAGCCTACACTGTCTTCAGCCTCATAATAGAAAGAGAGAGAGGAGCCTACACTGTCTTCAGCCTAATAATAGACAGAGAGAGAGAGGAGCCTACACTGTCTTCAGCCTAATAATAGATAGAGAGAGAGAGGAGCCTACACTGTCTTCAGCCTAATAATAGATAGAGAGGAGCCTACACTGTCTTCAGCCTAATAATAGACAGAGAGAGAGAGCCTACACTGTCTTCAGCCTAATAATAGATAGAGAGAGAGGAGCCTACACTGTCTTCAGCCTAATAATAGATAGAGAGAAGAGGAGCCTACACTGTCTTCAGCCTAATAATAGACAGAGAGAGAGAGGAGCCTACACTGTCTTCAGCCTAATAACAGACAGAGAGAGAGAGAGGAGCCTACACTGTCTTCAGCCTAATAATAGACAGAGAGAGAGGAGCCTACACTGTCTTCAGCCTAATAATAGACAGAGAGAGAGAGGAGCCTACACTGTCTTCAGCCTAATAATAGATAGAGAGAGGAGGAGCCTACACTGTCTTCAGCCTAATAATAGAAAGAGAGAGAGGAGCCTACACTGTCTTCAGCCTAATAATAGATAGAGAGAGAGAGGAGCCTACACTGTCTTCAGCCTAATAATAGACAGAGAGAGAGGAGCCTACACTGTCTTCAGCCTAATAATAGACAGAGAGAGAGAGGAGCCTACACTGTCTTCAGCCTAATAATAGACAGAGAGAGAGAGGAGCCTACACTGTCTTCAGCCTAATAATAGATAGAGAGAGAGAGAGCCTACACTGTCTTCAGCCTAATAATAGACAGAGAGAGAGAGGAGCCTACACTGTCTTCAGCCTAATAATAGATAGAGAGAGAGAGGAGCCTACACTGTCTTCATCCTAATAATAGACAGAGAGATAGAGGAGCCTACACTGTCTTCAGCCTAATAATAGACAGAGAGAGAGAGGAGCCTACACTGTCTTCAGCCTAATAATAGATAGAGAGAGAGGAGCCTACACTGTCTTCAGCCTAATAATAGACAGAGAGAGAGAGGAGCCTACACTGTCTTCAGCCTAATAATTGACAGAGAGAGAGGAGCCTACACTGTCTTCAGCCTAATAATAGACAGAGAGAGAGGAGCCTACACTGTCTTCAGCCTAATAATAGATAGAGAGAGAGGAGCCTACACTGTCTTCAGCCTAATAATAGACAGAGAGAGAGAGGAGCCTACACTGTCTTCAGCCTAATAATAGAAAGAGAGAGAGGAGCCTACACTGTCTTCAGCCTAATAATAGACAGAGAGAGAGAGGAGCCTACACTGTCTTCAGCCTAATAATAGACAGAGAGAGAGAGGAGCCTACACTGTCTTCAGCCTAATAATAGACAGAGAGAGAGAGGAGCCTACACTGTCTTCAGCCTAATAATAGACAGAGAGAGAGGAGCCTACACTGTCTTCAGCCTAATAATAGACAGAGAGAGAGGAGCCTACACTGTCTTCAGCCTAATAATAGACAGAGAGAGAGAGGAGCCTACACTGTCTTCAGCCTAATAATAGACAGAGAGAGAGAGGAGCCTACACTGTCTTCAGCCTAATAATAGACAGAGAGAGAGAGGAGCCTACACTGTCTTCAGCCTAATAATAGATAGAGAGAGAGAGGAGCCTACACTGTCTTCAGCCTAATAATAGACAGAGAGAGAGAGGAGCCTACACTGTCTTCAGCCTAATAATAGACAGAGAGAGAGAGGAGCCTACACTGTCTTCAGCCTAATAATAGACAGAGAGAGAGGAGCCTACACTGTCTTCAGCCTAATAATAGACAGAGAGAGAGGGAGCCTACACTGTCTTCAGCCTAATAATAGATAGAGAGAGGAGCCTACACTGTCCTCAGCCTAATAATAGACAGAGAGAGAGAGGAGCCTACACTGTCTTCAGCCTAATAATAGACAGAGAGAGAGGAGCCTACACTGTCTTCAGCCTAATAATAGACAGAGAGAGAGGAGCCTACACTGTCTTCAGCCTAATAATAGATAGAGAGGAGGAGCCTACACTGTCTTCAGCCTAATAATAGATCAGAGAGAGGAGCCTACACTGTCTTCAGCCTAATAATAGACAGAGAGAGAGAGGAGCCTACACTGTCTTCAGCCTAATAATAGACAGAGAGAGGAGCCTACACTGTCTTCAGCCTAATAATAGACAGAGAGAGAGAGGAGCCTACACTGTCTTCAGCCTAATAATAGATAGAGAGAGAGAGGAGCCTACACTGTCTTCAGCCTAATAATAGACAGAGAGAGAGGAGCCTACACTGTCTTCAGCCTAATAATAGATAGAGGAGCCTACACTGTCTTCAGCCTAATAATAGACAGAGAGAGAGAGGAGCCTACACTGTCTTCAGCCTAATAATAGACAGAGAGAGAGAGGAGCCTACACTGTCTTCAGCCTAATAATAGAGAGAGAGAGAGAGGAGCCTACACTGTCTTCATCCTAATAATAGACAGAGAGATAGAGGAGCCTACACTGTCTTCAGCCTAATAATAGACAGAGAGAGAGAGGAGCCTACACTGTCTTCAGCCTAATAATAGACAGAGAGAGAGAGGAGCCTACACTGTCTTCAGCCTAATAATAGACAGAGAGAGAGAGGAGCCTACACTGTCTTCAGCCTAATAATTGACAGAGAGAGAGGAGCCTACACTGTCTTCAGCCTAATAATAGACAGAGAGAGAGGAGCCTACACTGTCTTCAGCCTAATAATAGATAGAGAGAGAGGAGCCTACACTGTCTTCAGCCTAATAATAGACAGAGAGAGAGAGGAGCCTACACTGTCTTCAGCCTAATAATAGAAAGAGAGAGAGGAGCCTACACTGTCTTCAGCCTAATAATAGACAGAGAGAGAGAGAGCCTACACTGTCTTCAGCCTAATAATAGACAGAGAGAGAGGAGCCTACACTGTCTTCAGCCTAATAATAGACAGAGAGAGAGAGAGCCTACACTGTCTTCAGCCTAATAATAGATAGAGAGAGAGAGGAGCCTACACTGTCTTCAGCCTAATAATAGACAGAGAGAGAGGAGCCTACACTGTCTTCAGCCTAATAATAGACAGAGAGAGAGAGGAGCCTACACTGTCTTCAGCCTAATAATAGACAGAGAGAGAGAGGAGCCTACACTGTCTTCAGCCTAATAATAGACAGAGAGAGAGAGGAGCCTACACTGTCTTCAGCCTAATAATAGACAGAGAGAGAGAGGAGCCTACACTGTCTTCAGCCTAATAATAGACAGAGAGAGAGAGGAGCCTACACTGTCTTCAGCCTAATAATAGACAGAGAGAGAGAGGAGCCTACACTGTCTTCAGCCTAATAATAGAAAGAGAGAGAGGAGCCTACACTGTCTTCAGCCTAATAATAGACAGAGAGAGAGAGAGCCTACACTGTCTTCAGCCTAATAATAGATAGAGAGAGAGGGAGCCTACACTGTCTTCAGCCTAATAATAGACAGAGAGAGAGAGGAGCCTACACTGTCTTCAGCCTAATAATAGATAGAGAGAGAGAGGAGCCTACACTGTCTTCAGCCTAATAATAGATAGAGAGAGAGAGGAGCCTACACTTTCTTCAGCCTAATAATAGATAGAGAGGAGCCTACACTGTCTTCAGCCTAATAATAGACAGAGAGAGAGGAGCCTACACTGTCTTCAGCCTAATAATAGATAGAGGAGCCTACACTGTCTTCAGCCTAATAATAGACAGAGAGAGAGAGGAGCCTACACTGTCTTCAGCCTAATAATAGAAAGAGAGAGAGGAGCCTACACTGTCTTCAGCCTAATAATAGACAGAGAGAGAGAGGAGCCTACACTGTCTTCAGCCTAATAATAGATAGAGAGAGAGGAGCCTACACTGTCTTCAGCCTAATAATAGATAGAGAGAGGAGCCTACACTGTCTTCAGCCTAATAATAGACAGAGAGAGAGGAGCCTACACTGTCTTCAGCCTAATAATAGATAGAGAGAGAGAGGAGCCTACACTGTCTTCAGCCTAATAATAGATAGAGAGAAAGAGGAGCCTACACTGTCTTCAGCCTAATAATAGACAGAGAGAGAGAGGAGCCTACACTGTCTTCAGCCTAATAACAGACAGAGAGAGAGAGGAGCCTACACTGTCTTCAGCCTAATAATAGACAGAGAGAGAGGAGCCTACACTGTCTTCAGCCTAATAATAGACAGAGAGAGAGAGGAGCCTACACTGTCTTCAGCCTAATAATAGATAGAGAGAGGAGCCTACACTGTCTTCAGCCTAATAATAGACAGAGAGAGAGAGGAGCCTACACTGTCTTCAGCCTAATAATAGACAGAGAGAGAGAGGAGCCTACACTGTCTTCAGCCTAATAATAGACAGAGAGAGAGAGGAGCCTACACTGTCTTCAGCCTAATAATAGACAGAGAGAGAGAGGAGCCTACACTGTCTTCAGCCTAATAATAGATAGAGAGAGAGAGACGCCTACACTGTCTTCAGCCTAATAATAGACAGAGAGAGAGAGGAGCCTACACTGTCTTCAGCCTAATAATAGATAGAGAGAGAGAGGAGCCTACACTGTCTTCATCCTAATAATAGACAGAGAGATAGAGGAGCCTACACTGTCTTCAGCCTAATAATAGACAGAGAGAGAGAGGAGCCTACACTGTCTTCAGCCTAATAATAGATAGAGAGAGAGGAGCCTACACTGTCTTCAGCCTAATAATAGACAGAGAGAGAGAGGAGCCTACACTGTCTTCAGCCTAATAATAGACAGAGAGAGAGGAGCCTACACTGTCTTCAGCCTAATAATAGACAGAGAGAGAGGAGCCTACACTGTCTTCAGCCTAATAATAGATAGAGAGAGAGGAGCCTACACTGTCTTCAGCCTAATAATAGACAGAGAGATAGAGGAGCCTACACTGTCTTCAGCCTAATAATAGAAAGAGAGAGAGGAGCCTACACTGTCTTCAGCCTAATAATAGACAGAGAGAGAGAGGAGCCTACACTGTCTTCAGCCTAATAATAGACAGAGAGAGAGAGAGCCTACACTGTCTTCAGCCTAATAATAGACAGAGAGAGAGAGGAGCCTACACTGTCTTCAGCCTAATAATAGATAGAGAGAGAGGAGCCTACACTGTCTTCAGCCTAATAATAGACAGAGAGAGAGGAGCCTACACTGTCTTCAGCCTAATAATAGACAGAGAGAGAGAGAGCCTACACTGTCTTCAGCCTAATAATAGACAGAGAGAGAGAGGAGCCTACACTGTCTTCAGCCTAATAATAGACAGAGAGAGAGAGGAGCCTACACTGTCTTCAGCCTAATAATAGACAGAGAGAGAGAGGAGCCTACACTGTCTTCAGCCTAATAATAGATAGAGAGAGAGAGGGAGCCTACACTGTCTTCAGCCTAATAATAGACAGAGAGAGAGAGAGCCTACACTGTCTTCAGCCTAATAATAGACAGAGAGAGAGAGGAGCCTACACTGTCTTCAGCCTAATAATAGACAGAGAGAGGAGCCTACACTGTCTTCAGTCTAATAATAGACAGAGAGAGAGAGGAGCTACACTGTCTTCAGCCTAATAATAGATAGAGAGAGGAGCCTACACTGTCCGCAGCCTAATAATAAACAGAGAGAGAGAGGAGCCTACACTGTCTTCAGCCTAATAATAGACAGAGAGAGAGAGGAGCCTACACTGTCTTCAGCCTAATAATAGACAGAGAGAGGAGCCTACACTGTCTTCAGCCTAATAATAGATAGAGAGAGGAGCCTACACTGTCTTCAGCCTAATAATAGATCGAGAGAGAGGAGCCTACACTGTCTTCAGCCTAATAATAGACAGAGAGAGAGAGGAGCCTACACTGTCTTCAGCCTAATAATAGACAGAGAGAGAGAGCCTACACTGTCTTCAGCCTAATAATAGACAGAGAGAGAGAGGAGCCTACACTGTCTTCAGCCTAATAATAGATAGAGAGAGAGAGGAGCCTACACTGTCTTCAGCCTAATAATAGATAGAGAGAGGAGCCTACACTGTCTTCAGCCTAATAATAGATAGAGAGAGAGGAGCCTACACTGTCTTCAGCCTAATAATAGATAGAGAGAGAGAGGAGCCTACACTGTCTTCAGCCTAATAATAGACAGAGAGAGAGAGGAGCCTACACTGTCTTCAGCCTAATAATAGATAGAGAGAGAGAGGAGCCTACACTGTCTTCATCCTAATAATAGACAGAGAGATAGAGGAGCCTACACTGTCTTCAGCCTAATAATAGACAGAGAGAGAGAGGAGCCTACACTGTCTTCAGCCGAATAATAGACAGAGAGATAGAGGAGCCTACACTGTCTTCAGCCTAATAATAGACAGAGAGAGAGAGGAGCCTACACTGTCTTCAGCCTAATAATTGACAGAGAGAGAGGAGCCTACACTGTCTTCAGCCTAATAATAGACAGAGAGAGAGGAGCCTACACTGTCTTCAGCCTAATAATAGATAGAGAGAGAGGAGCCTACACTGTCTTCAGCCTAATAATAGACAGAGAGATAGAGGAGCCTACACTGTCTTCAGCCTAATAATAGACAGAGAGAGAGGAGCCTACACTGTCTTCAGCCTAATAATAGACAGAGAGAGAGAGGAGCCTACACTGTCTTCAGCCTAATAATAGACAGAGAGAGAGAGGAGCCTACACTGTCTTCAGCCTAATAATAGACAGAGAGAGAGAGGAGCCTACACTGTCTTCAGCCTAATAATAGACAGAGAGAGAGGAGCCTACACTGTCTTCAGCCTAATAATAGACAGAGAGAGAGGAGCCTACACTGTCTTCAGCCTAATAATAGACAGAGAGAGAGGAGCCTACACTGTCTTCAGCCTAATAATAGACAGAGAGAGAGAGGAGCCTACACTGTCTTCAGCCTAATAATAGACAGAGAGAGAGAGGAGCCTACACTGTCTTCAGCCTAATAATAGATAGAGAGAGAGAGGAGCCTACACTGTCTTCAGCCTAATAATAGACAGAGAGAGAGAGAGCCTACACTGTCTTCAGCCTAATAATAGACAGAGAGAGAGAGGAGCCTACACTGTCTTCAGCCTAATAATAGACAGAGAGAGGAGCCTACACTGTCTTCAGCCTAATAATAGACAGAGAGAGAGAGGAGCCTACACTGTCTTCAGCCTAATAATAGATAGAGAGAGGGAGCCTACACTGTCTTCAGCCTAATAATAGACAGAGAGAGAGGGAGCCTACACTGTCTTCAGCCTAATAATAGACAGAGAGAGAGAGGAGCCTACACTGTCTTCAGCCTAATAATAGACAGAGAGAGGAGCCTACACTGTCTTCAGCCTAATAATAGACAGAGAGAGAGAGGAGCCTACACTGTCTTCAGCCTAATAATAGATAGAGAGAGAGGAGCCTACACTGTCTTCAGCCTAATAATAGACAGAGAGAGAGAGGAGCCTACACTGTCTTCAGCCTAATAATAGACAGAGAGAGAGGAGCCTACACTGTCTTCAGCCTAATAATAGACAGAGAGAGAGAGGAGCCTACACTGTCTTCAGCCTAATAATAGACAGAGAGAGAGAGGAGCCTACACTGTCTTCAGCCTAATAATAGATAGAGAGAGAGGAGCCTACACTGTCTTCAGCCTAATAATAGACAGAGAGAGAGGGAGCCTACACTGTCTTCAGCCTAATAATAGACAGAGAGAGAGGAGCCTACACTGTCTTCAGCCTAATAATAGACAGAGAGAGAGGAGCCTACACTGTCTTCAGCCTAATAATAGACAGAGAGAGAGAGAGCCTACACTGTCTTCAGCCTAATAATAGACAGAGAGAGAGGAGCCTACACTGTCTTCAGCCTAATAATAGACAGAGAGAGAGAGGAGCCTACACTGTCTTCAGCCTAATAATAGATAGAGAGAGAGAGGAGCCTACACTGTCTTCAGCCTAATAATAGACAGAGAGAGAGGAGCCTACACTGTCTTCAGCCTAATAATAGACAGAGAGAGAGGAGCCTACACTGTCTTCAGCCTAATAATAGACAGAGAGAGAGAGGAGCCTACACTGTCTTCAGCCTAATAATAGACAGAGAGAGAGGAGCCTACACTGTCTTCAGCCTAATAATAGACAGAGAGAGAGAGGAGCCTACACTGTCTTCAGCCTAATAATAGACAGAGAGAGAGAGGAGCCTACACTGTCTTCAGCCTAATAATAGATAGAGAGAGAGGAGCCTACACTGTCTTCAGCCTAATAATAGACAGAGAGAGAGGAGCCTACACTGTCTTCAGCCTAATAATAGACAGAGAGAGAGGAGCCTACACTGTCTTCAGCCTAATAATAGACAGAGAGAGAGGAGCCTACACTGTCTTCAGCCTAATAATAGATAGAGAGAGAGGAGCCTACACTGTCTTCAGCCTAATAATAGACAGAGAGAGAGAGGAGCCTACACTGTCTTCAGCCTAATAATAGACAGAGAGAGAGGAGCCTACACTGTCTTCAGCCTAATAATAGACAGAGAGAGAGAGGAGCCTACACTGTCTTCAGCCTAATAATAGACAGAGAGAGAGAGGAGCCTACACTGTCTTCAGCCTAATAATAGACAGAGAGAGAGGAGCCTACACTGTCTTCAGCCTAATAATAGATAGAGAGAGAGGAGCCTACACTGTCTTCAGCCTAATAATAGACAGAGAGAGAGAGGAGCCTACACTGTCTTCAGCCTAATAATAGACAGAGAGAGAGAGGAGCCTACACTGTCTTCAGCCTAATAATAGACAGAGAGAGAGAGGAGCCTACACTGTCTTCAGCCTAATAATAGACAGAGAGAGAGAGAGAAGCCTACACTGTCTTCAGCCTAATAATAGACAGAGAGAGAGAGGAGCCTACACTGTCTTGAGCCTAATAATAGACAGAGAGAGAGGAGCCTACACTGTCTTCAGCCTAATAATAGATAGAGAGAGAGAGGAGCCTACACTGTCTTCAGCCTAATAATAGACAGAGAGAGAGAGGAGCCTACACTGTCTTCAGCCTAATAATAGAAAGAGAGAGAGGAGCCTACACTGTCTTCAGCCTAATAATAGATAGAGAGAGAGAGAGCCTACACTGTCTTCAGCCTAATAATAGACAGAGAGAGAGGAGCCTACACTGTCTTCAGCCTAATAATAGACAGAGAGAGAGAGCCTACACTGTCTTCAGCCTAATAATAGACAGAGAGAGAGGAGCCTACACTGTCTTCAGCCTAATAATAGATAGAGAGAGAGAGGAGCCTACACTGTCTTCAGCCTAATAATAGATAGAGAGAGAGAGGAGCCTACACTGTCTTCAGCCTAATAATAGACAGAGAGAGAGAGGAGCCTACACTGTCTTCAGCCTAATAATAGAAAGAGAGAGAGGAGCCTACACTGTCTTCAGCCTAATAATAGACAGAGAGAGAGAGGAGCCTACACTGTCTTCAGCCTAATAATAGATAGAGAGAGAGAGGAGCCTACACTGTCTTCAGCATAATAATAGACAGAGAGAGAGGAGCCTACACTGTCTTCAGCCTAATAATAGACAGAGAGAGAGGAGCCTACACTGTCTTCAGCCTAATAATAGACAGAGAGAGAGGAGCCTACACTGTCTTCAGCCTAATAATAGACAGAGAGAGAGAGGAGCCTACACTGTCTTCAGCCTAATAATAGACAGAGAGAGGAGCCACACTGTCTTCAGCCTAATAATAGACAGAGAGAGAGAGGAGCCTACACTGTCTTCAGCCTAATAATAGACAGAGAGAGAGGAGCCTACACTGTCTTCAGCCTAATAATAGACAGAGAGAGAGAGGAGCCTACACTGTCTTCAGCCTAATAATAGAGAGAGAGAGAGGAGCCTACACTGTCTTCAGCCTAATAGACAGAGAGAGAGGAGCCTACACTGTCTTCAGCCTAATAATAGATAGAGAGAGAGAGGAGCCTACACTGTCTTCAGCCTAATAATAGATAGAGAGGAGCCTACACTGTCTTCAGCCTAATAATAGACAGAGAGAGAGGAGCCTACACTGTCTTCAGCCTAATAATAGATAGAGAGAGAGGAGCCTACACTGTCTTCAGCCTAATAATAGACAGAGAGAGAGAGGAGCCTACACTGTCTTCAGCCTAATAATAGAAAGAGAGAGAGGAGCCTACACTGTCTTCAGCCTAATAATAGACAGAGAGAGAGGAGCCTACACTGTCTTCAGCCTAATAATAGATAGAGAGAGAGGAGCCTACACTGTCTTCAGCCTAATAATAGATAGAGAGAGAGGAGCCTACACTGTCTTCAGCCTAATAATAGACAGAGAGAGAGAGCCTACACTGTCTTCAGCCTAATAATAGACAGAGAGAGAGAGGAGCCTACACTGTCTTCAGCCTAATAATAGACAGAGAGAGAGAGGAGCCTACACTGTCTTCAGCCTAATAATAGACAGAGAGAGAGGAGCCTACACTGTCTTCAGCCTAATAATAGATAGAGAGAGAGAGCCTACACTGTCTTCAGCCTAATAATAGACAGAGAGAGAGGAGCCTACACTGTCTTCAGCCTAATAATAGATAGAGAGAGAGGAGCCTACACTGTCTTCAGCCTAATAATAGACAGAGAGAGAGGAGCCTACACTGTCTTCAGCCTAATAATAGACAGAGAGAGAGGAGCCTACACTGTCTTCAGCCTAATAATAGACAGAGAGAGAGAGAGCCTACACTGTCTTCAGCCTAATAATAGACAGAGAGAGAGGAGCCTACACTGTCTTCAGCCTAATAATAGACAGAGAGAGAGGAGCCTACACTGTCTTCAGCCTAATAATAGACAGAGAGAGAGAGGAGCCTACACTGTCTTCAGCCTAATAATAGACAGAGAGAGAGGAGCCTACACTGTCTTCAGCCTAATAATAGACAGAGAGAGAGGAGCCTACACTGTCTTCAGCCTAATAATAGATAGAGAGAGAGGAGCCTACACTGTCTTCAGCCTAATAATAGACAGAGAGAGAGGAGCCTACACTGTCTTCAGCCTAATAATAGACAGAGAGAGAGGAGCCTACACTGTCTTCAGCCTAATAATAGACAGAGAGAGAGGAGCCTACACTGTCTTCAGCCTAATAATAGACAGAGAGAGAGAGAGGAGCCTACACTGTCTTCAGCCTAATAATAGACAGAGAGAGAGGAGCCTACACTGTCTTGAGCCTAATAATAGAAAGAGAGAGAGGAGCCTACACTGTCTTCAGCCTAATAATAGATAGAGAGAGAGAGGAGCCTACACTGTCTTCAGCCTAATAATAGACAGAGAGAGAGAGGAGCCTACACTGTCTTCAGCCTAATAATAGACAGAGAGAGAGGAGCCTACACTGTCTTCAGCCTAATAATAGATAGAGAGAGAGAGGAGCCTACACTGTCTTCAGCCTAATAATAGACAGAGAGAGAGGAGCCTACACTGTCTTCAGCCTAATAATAGATAGAGGAGCCTACACTGTCTTCAGCCTAATAATAGACAGAGAGAGAGAGGAGCCTACACTGTCTTCAGCCTAATAATAGACAGAGAGAGAGGAGCCTACACTGTCTTCAGCCTAATAATAGATAGAGAGAGAGGAGCCTACACTGTCTTCAGCCTAATAATAGACAGAGAGAGAGAGGAGCCTACACTGTCTTCAGCCTAATAATAGACAGAGAGAGAGGAGCCTACACTGTCTTCAGCCTAATAATAGATAGAGAGAGAGGAGCCTACACTGTCTTCAGCCTAATAATAGACAGAGAGAGAGAGGAGCCTACACTGTCTTCAGCCTAATAATAGACAGAGAGAGAGAGGAGCCTACACTGTCTTCAGCCTAATAATAGACACAGAGAGAGGAGCCTACACTGTCTTCAGCCTAATAATAGACACAGAGAGAGAGGAGCCTACACTGTCTTCAGCCTAATAATAGACAGAGAGAGAGGGAGCCTACACTGTCTTCAGCCTAATAATAGACAGAGAGAGGAGCCTACACTGTCTTCAGCCTAATAATAGAAAGAGAGAGAGGAGCCTACACTGTCTTCAGCCTAATAATAGACAGAGAGAGAGAGGAGCCTACACAGTCTTCAGCCTAATAATAGAAAGAGAGAGAGGAGCCTACACTGTCTTCAGCCTAATAATAGATAGAGAGAGGCCTACACTGTCTTCAGCCTAATAATAGACAGAGAGAGAGGAGCCTACACTGTCTTCAGCCTAATAATAGATAGAGAGAGAGAGAGCCTACACTGTCTTCAGCCTAATAATAGATAGAGAGAGGAGCCTACACTGTCTTCAGCCTAATAATAGACAGAGAGAGGAGCCTACACTGTCTTCAGCCTAATAATAGACAGAGAGAGAGGAGCCTACACTGTCTTCAGCCTAATAATAGACAGAGAGAGAGGAGCCTACACTGTCTTCAGCCTAATAATAGACAGAGAGAGAGAGGAGCCTACACTGTCTTCAGCCTAATAATAGACAGAGAGAGAGGAGCCTACACTGTCTTCAGCCTAATAATAGACAGAGAGAGAGGAGCCTACACTGTCTTCAGCCTAATAATAGATAGAGAGAGGAGCCTACACTGTCTTCAGCCTAATAATAGACAGAGAGAGAGGAGCCTACACTGTCTTCAGCCTAATAATAGACAGAGAGAGAGAGAACCTACACTGTCTTCAGCCTAATAATAGATAGAGAGAGAAGGAGCCTACACTGTCTTCAGCCTAATAATAGACAGAGAGAGAGAGGAGCCTACACTGTCTTCAGCCTAATAATAGATAGAGAGAGAGAGGAGCCTACACTGTCTTCAGCCTAATAATAGACAGAGAGAGAGGAGCCTACACTGTCTTCAGCCTAATAATAGATAGAGAGAGGAGCCTACACTGTCTTCAGCCTAATAATAGACAGAGAGAGAGGAGTCTACACTGTCTTCAGCCTAATAATAGACAGAGAGAGAGGAGCCTACACTGTCTTCAGCCTAATAATAGACAGAGAGAGAGGGAGCCTACACTGTCTTCAGCCCAATAATAGACAGAGAGAGAGGAGCTCTACACTGTCTTCAGCCTAATAATAGACAGAGAGAGAGGAGCCTACACTGTCTTCAGCCTAATAATAGACAGAGAGAGAGCCTACACTGTCTTCAGCCTAATAATAGACAGAGAGAGAGGAGCCTACACTGTCTTCAGCCTAATAATAGACAGAGAGAGAGAGGAGCCTACACTGTCTTCAGCCTAATAATAGAAGAGAGAGAGGCCTACACTGTCTTCAGCCTAATAATAGACAGAGAGAGAGAGAGCCTACACTGTCTTCAGCCTAATAATAGACAGAGAGAGAGAGGAGCCTACACTGTCTTCAGCCTAATAATAGACAGAGAGAGAGGAGCCTACACTGTCTTCAGCCTAATAGACAGAGAGAGAGAGGAGCCTACACTGTCTTCAGCCTAATAATAGATAGAGAGAGAGAGGAGCCTACACTGTCTTCAGCCTAATAATAGACAGAGAGAGAGGAGCCTACACTGTCTTCAGCCTAATAATAGACAGAGAGAGAGGAGCCTACACTGTCTTCAGCCTAATAATAGACAGAGAGAGAGAGGAGCCTACACTGTCTTCAGCCTAATAATAGACAGAGAGAGAGGGAGCCTACACTGTCTTCAGCCTAATAATGATAGAGAGAGAGGAGCCTACACTGTCTTCAGCCTAATAATAGACAGAGAGAGAGAGGAGCCTACACTGTCTTCAGCCTAATAATAGACAGAGAGAGAGGAGCCTACACTGTCTTCAGCCTAATAATAGACAGAGAGAGAGAGGAGCCTACACTGTCTTCAGCCTAATAATAGATGAGAGAGAGGGAGCCTACACTGTCTTCAGCCTAATAATAGATAGAGAGAGAGGAGCCTACACTGTCTTCAGCCTAATAATAGACAGAGAGAGAGGAGCCTACACTGTCTTCAGCCTAATAGACAGAGAGAGAGGGGAGCCTACACTGTCTTCAGCCTAATAATAGATAGAGAGAGAGAGGAGCCTACACTGTCTTCAGCCTAATAATAGATAGAGAGAGAGAGCCTACACTGTCTTCAGCCTAATAATAGATAGAGAGAGGAGCCTACACTGTCTTCAGCCTAATAGACAGAGAGAGAGGAGCCTACACTGTCTTCAGCCTAATAATAGATAGAGAGAACTACCTGTCTTCAGCCCAATAATAGACAGAGAGAGAGAGGAGCCTACACTGTCTTCAGCCTAATAATAGACAGAGAGAGAGGAGCCTACACTGTCTTCAGCCTAATAATACAGAGAGAGAGAGGCCTACACTGTCTTCAGCCTAATAATAGATAGAGAGAGAGGAGCCTACACTATCTTCAGCCTAATAATAGATAGAGAGGAGCCTACACTGTCTTCAGCCTAATATGACAGAGAGAGTTAAGGAGCCTACTGTCTTCAGCCTAATATGAGAGAGGAGCCTACACTGTCTTCAGGCCTAATAATAGACAGAGAGAGAGGAGCCTACACTGTCTTCAGCCTAATAATAGAAAGAGAGAGGAGCCTACACTGTCTTCAGCCTAATAATAGACAGAGAGAGGCCTACACTGTCTTCAGCCTAATAATAGATAGAGAGAGAGAGAGCCTACACTGTCTTCAGCCTAATAATAGACAGAGAGAGCCTACACTGTCTTCAGCCTAATAATAGACAGAGAGGGGGCCTACACTGTCTTCAGCCTAATAATCAGAGGAGGGAGCCTACACTGTCTTCAGCCTAATAATAACAGAGAGAGAGGCCTACACTGTCTTCAGCCTGGTAATGCAGGAAGAGGGCCTACACTGTCTTCAGCCTAATAATAACAGAGGGAGAGCCTACACTGTCTTCAGCCTAATAATAGACAGAGAGAGGGCCTCACTGTCTTCAGCCTAATAATAGACAGAGAGAGAGAGAGAGCCTACACTGTCTTCAGCCTAATAATAGACAGAGAGAGAAGAGCCTACACTGTCTTCAACCTAATAATAGACAGAGAGAGAGAGCCTACACTGTCTTCAGCCTAATAATAGACAGAGAGAGAGGGCCTACACTGTCTTCAGCCTAATAATAGACAGAGAGAGAGGAGCCTACACTGTCTTCAGCCTAATAATAAACAGAGAGAGAGGACCTACACTGTCTTCAGCCTAATAATGACAGAGAGGAGAGGCCTACCTGTCTTCAGCCTAATAATAGACAGAGAGAGAGGCCTACACTGTCTTCAGCCTAATAATAGACAGAGAGAGAGGAGCCTACACTGTCTTCAGCCTAATAATAGATCAGAGAGAGAGGAGCCTACACTGTCTTCATCTAATAATAGACAGAGAGAGAGAGAGCCTACACTGTCTTCAGCCTAATAATAGACAGAGAGAGAGGAGCCACTGTCTTCAGCCTAATAATAGACAGAGAGAGAGAGGAGCCTACACTGTCTTCAGCCTAATAATAGACAGAGAGAGAGGACCTACACTGTCTTCAGCCTAATAATAGACAGAGAGAGAGGAGCCTACACTGTCTTCAGCCTAACTGGTAGATAGAGAGAGGCCTACACTGTCTTCAGCCTGGTAACAGACAGAGAGAGAGAGAGCCTACACTGTCTTCAGCCTAATAATAGACAGAGAGAGAGGAGCCTACCGTCTTCAGCCAATAATAGATAGAGAGAGGGAGCCTACACTGCTTCAGCATAATAGACAGAGAGAGAGAGGCCTCCACTGTCTTCAGCCTAATAATAGATAGAGAGGAGGAGCCTACCTGTCTTCAGCCTAATAATAGAGAGAGAGAGGAGCCTACACTGTCTTCAAGCCTAATAATAGATAGAGAGAGAGAGGAGCCTACACTGTCTTCAGCCTAGTAATAGACAGAGAAAGAGGAGCCTACACTGTCTTCAGCCTAATAATAGATAGAGGAGCCTACAACTGTCTTCTTGCCTAATAATAGACAGAGAGAGAGAGGAGCCTACACTGTCTTCAGCCTAATAATAGACAGAGAGGAGAGGAGCCTACACTGTCTTCAGCCTAATAATAGAGGCAGAGAGAGAGCCTACACTGTCTTCAGCCTAATAATAGACAGAGAGAGGAACCTACACTGTCTTCAGCCTAATAATAGACAGAGAGAGAGGAGCCTACACTGTCTTCAGCCTAATAATAGACAGAGAGAGAGCCTACACTGTCTTCAGCCTAATAATAGATAGAGAGAGAGAGGAGCTAACTTTCTTCAGCCTAATAATAGACAGAGAGAGAGGAGCCTACACTGTCTTCAGCCTAATAATGAGACAGAGAGAGACCTACACTGTCTTCAGCCTAATAATAGACAGAGAGAGGAGAGCCTACACTGTCTTCAGCCTAATAATAGACAGAGAGAGGCCTACACTGTCTTCAGCCTAATAATAGACAGAGGAGCCTACACTGTCTTCAGCCTAATAATAGACAGAGAGAGGGAGCCTACACTGTCTTCAGCCTAATAATAGACAGAGAGAGAGAGTACCTACACTGTCTTCAGCCTAATAATAGACAGAGAGAGAGGGCCTACACTGTCTTCAGCCTAATAATAGAGACAGAGAGAGAGGAGCCTACACTGTCTTCAGCCTAATAATAGACAGAGAGAGAGAGGAGCCTACACTGTCTTCAGCCTAATAGGCTGATAGAGAGAGAACCTACACTGTCTTCAGCCTAATAATAGACAGAGAGAGAGAGGAGCCTACACTGTCTTCAGCCTAATAATAGACAGAGGGAGGGCCTACACTGTCTTCAGCCTAATAATGAGCAGAGAGAGAGGAGCCTACACTGTCTTCAGCCTAATAATAGAAGAGAAAGAGGAGCCACACTGTCTTCAGCCTAATAATAGATAGAGAGAGGAGGTCCTACACTGTCTTCAGCCTAATAATAGACAGAGAGAGAGGAGCCTACACTGTCTTCAGCCTAATAATAGACAGAGAGAGAGGAGCCTACATGTCTTCAGCCTAATAATAGACAGAGAGAGAGGAGCCTACACTGTCTTCAGCCTAATAATAGACAGAGAGAGAGAGGAGCCTACACTGTCTTCAGCCTAATAATAGATGAGAGAGAGGAGCCTACACTGTCTTCAGCCTAATAGATAGACAGAGAGAGAGGAGCCTACACTGTCTTCAGCCTAATAATAGATAGAGAGAGAGAGCCTACACTGTCTTCAGCCTAATAATAGATAGAGGGAGCCTACACTGTCTTCAGCCTAATAATAGATAGAGAGAGAGAGGAGCCTACACTGTCTTCAGCCTAATAATAGACAGAGAGAGAGGAGCCTACACTGTCTTCAGCCTAATAATAGATAGAGAGAGAGGAGCCTACACTGTCTTCAGCCTAATAATAGATAGAGAGAGAGCCTACACTGTCTTCAGCCTAATAATAGACAGAGAGAGAGGAGCCTACACTGTCTTCACAGCCTAATAATAGATAGAGAGAGAGAGAGCCTATATCTTCAGCCTAATAATAGACAGAGAGAGAGAAGAGCCTACACTGTCTTCAGCCTAATAATAGACAGAGAGAGAGGAGCCTACACTGTCTTCAGCCTAATAATAGACAGAGAGAGAGAGAGCCTACACTTTCTTCAGCCTAATGCAGAGAGAGAGGAGCCTACACTGTCTTCAGCCTAATAATAGACAGAGAGAGAGGGGCCTACACTGTATCTTCAGCCTAATAATAGACAGAGGAGGCCTAACTGTCTTCAGCCTAATAATAGATAGAGAGAGGAGCCTACACTGTCTTCAGCCTAATAATACGGAGAGAGAGGAGCCTACACTGTCTTCAGCCTAATAATAGACAGAGAGAGAGGAGCCTACACTGTCTTCAGGCCTAATAATAGACAGAGAGAGGAGCCTACACTGTCTTCAGCCTAATAATAGATAGAGAGAGAGGAGCCTACACTGTCTTCAGCCTAATAATAGACAGAGAGAGGAGCCTACACTGTCTTCAGCCTAATAATAGACAGAGAGAGAGGAGCCTACACTGTCTTCAGCCTAATAAGACACAGAGAGAGAGAGGAGCCTACATGTCTTCAGCCTAATAATAGACAGAGAGAGAGGGAGCCTCACTGTCTTCAGCCTAATAATAGACAGAGAGAGAGAGGCCTACACTGTCTTCAGCCTAATAATAGACAGAGAGAGGGGTCCTACACTGTCTTCAGCCTAATAATAGACAGAGAGGGCCTACACTGTCTTCAGCCTAATAAAGACAGAGAGAGAGAGGAGCCTACACTGTCTTCAGCCTAATAATAGACAGAGAGAGGAGGAGCCTGCACTGTCTTCAGCCTAATAATAGACAGAGAGAGAGAGGAGCCTACACTGTCTTCAAGCCTAATAATAGATAGAGAGAGAGGAGCCTACACTGTCTTCAGCCTAATAAAGACAGGGAGAGGAGCCTACACTGTCTTCAGCCTATTAATAGAGAGAGAGAGAGGAGCCTACACTGTCTTCAGCCTAATAATAGACACAGAGAGAGAGGAGCCTACACTGTCTTCAGCCTAATAATAGACAGAGAGAGAGGAGCCTACACTGTCTTCAGCCTAATAATAGACAGAGAGAGAAAGAGCCTACACTGTCTTCAGCCTAATAATAGACAGAGAGAGAGGAGCCTACACTGTCTTCAGTCTAATAATAGATAGAGAGAGAGAGGCCTACACTGTCTTCTAGCCTAATAATAGATAGAGAGAGAGAGGAGCCCACTGTCTTCAGCCTAATAATAGACAGAGAGAGAGGACCTACACTGTCTTCAGCCTTGTCTCTAATAATAGATAGAGAGAGAGAGGAGCCTACCTGTCTTCAGCCTAATAATAGACAG
>NW_025548403.1:0-27109 GCF_905237065.1 Salmo salar | reverse complement strand
GTAGTGTAGCTGATTACTATACCAGCTGGGGGTCTACAGGACAACAGACTGTAGCTCACTGTACTGATTACTGAATAGGTACACGCTGATTACTGCTGATCTAAAGACAGTCATTTACGGTTATTACTAGTCTTACCAGGGTTATAGCTAGTCTTAATGGGGTTATAGCTAGTCTTACCACAGTTATTACTAGTCTTACCACGGATATTACTAGTCTTACCACGGATATTACTAGTCTTACCACAGTTATTACTAGTCTTACCACAGTTATTACTAGTCTTACCACGGTTATTACTAGTCTTACCACAGTTATTACTAGTCTTACCACAGTTATTACTAGTCTTACCACAGTTATTACTAGTCTTACCACGGTTATTACTAGTCTTACCACAGTTATTACTAGTCTTACCACAGTTATTACTAGTCTTACCACAGTTATTACTAGTCTTACCACAGTTATTACTAGTCTTACCACGGATATTACTAGTCTTACCACAGATATTACTAGTCTTACCACAGTTATTACTAGTCTTAATGGGGTTATAGCTAGTCTTACCACAGATATTACTAGTCTTACCACGGATATTACTAGTCTTACCACGGATATTACTAGTCTTACCACAGTTATTACGAGTCTTACCACAGTTATTACGAGTCTTACCACGGTTACTACTAGTCTTAATGGGGTTATAGCTAGTCGTACTAGGGTTAAAACTAGTCATACCAGGGTTATAACTAGTCTTCCACAGTAATAACTAGTCGTACCACGGTTATAACTAGTCGTGCCACGGTTATAACTAGTCGTGCCACGGTTATAACTAGTCGTGCCACGGTTATAACTAGTCTTAACACATTTATAACTAGTCTTACCACATTTATAACTAGTCTTACCACATTTATAACTAGTCTTACCACATTTATAACTAGTCTTACCACATTTATAACTAGTCTTACCACATTTATAACTAGTCTTACCACATTTATACCTAGTCTTACCACGGATATAACTAGTCTTACAAGGGTTATAGTTAATCTTACCACGGATATAACTAGTCTTACCAGGGTTATAGTTAATCTTACCACGGATATAACTAGTCTTACCAGGGTTATAACTAGTCTTACCAGGGTTATAGCTAGTCTTACCAGGGTTATAGCTAGTCTTAATGGGGTTATAGCTAGTCTTACCAGGGTTATAGCTAGTCTTACCAGGGTTATAACTAGTCTTACCACGGATATAACTAGTCTTACCACGGTTATAACTGCCAGGTCCTTCTGAAAGGTTCTCTCTGTGGTGAGAAGCTCCTTGGCGATGAAGTAGGCCTTGTCAGTTGGGAACTTCTGGAAGAAAGAGATAATAATAATAATAATAATAATAAAAATAATAATAATAATATAATAATAATAATAATAAAAATAATAATAATAATAATAATAATAATAATAATAATAATAATAATAATAATAATAATGATAAAGTGAAGAGAGTTATTTTAAGAGATTGGAGAGCCCTTCATGGTGCTGAAAGGATCGGACAACGATGTTAAAGAAGTTCAACAAACTTGTGGTGCTGAAGGATAGCTAAAGGATAGCTGAAGGATAGCTGAAGGATAGCTAAAGGATAGCTAAAGGATAGCTGAAGGATAGCTGAAGGATAGCTAAAGGATAGCTGAAGGATAGCTGAAGGATAGCTGAAGGATAGCTGAGGGATAGCTGAGGGATAGCTGAGGGATAGCTGAGGGATAGCTGAGGGATAGCTGAGGGATAGCTGAGGGATAGCTGAGGGATAGCTGAGGGATAGCTGAGGGATAGCTGAAGGAGAGCTAAAAGATAGCTGAGGGATAGCTAAAGGAGAGCTGAAGGATAGCTGAGGGATAGCTGAGGGATAGCTGAAGTATAGCTGAAGTATAGCTGAGGGATAGCTGAAGGAGAGCTGAAGGATAGCTGAGGGATAGCTAAAGGAGAGCTGAGGGATAGCTAAAGTATAGCTGAAGAATAGCTGAAGTATAGCTGAAGTATAGCTGAGGGATAGCTGAAGGAGAGCTAAAAGATAGCTGAAGAATAGCTGAAGTATAGCTGAAGTATAGCTGAGGGATAGCTGAGGGATAGCTGAGGGATAGCTGAAGGAGAGCTGAGGGATAGCTAAAGTATAGCTGAAGAATAGCTGAAGTATAGCTGAAGTATAGCTGAGGGATAGCTGAAGGAGAGCTAAAAGATAGCTGAAGGAGAGCTAAAGGATAGCTGAGGGATAGCTGAGGGATAGCTGAGGGATAGCTGAGGGATTGCTGAAGGATAGCTGAAGGATAGCTGAAGGATAGCTAAATGATAGCTGAAGGATGTCTTAAGGATAGCTGAAGGATGGCTGAAGGATAGCTAAAGGATAGCTAAAGGATAGCCAAAGGATAGCCAAAGGATAGCCGGGGTATAGCCGAGGTAAAGCTGAAGGATAGCTAAAGGATAGCTAAAGGATAGCTTAAGGATAGCTTAAGGATAGCTGAAGTATAGCTGAAGTATAGCTGAAGGATAGCTAAAGGATAGCTGAAGGATAGCTAAAGGAGAGCTAAAGGAGAGCTAAAGGAGAGCTAAAGGAGAGCTGAAGAATGGCTGAAAGATAGCTGAGGGATAGCTGAGGGATAGCTGAGGGATAGCTGAAGGATAGCTGAAGGATAGCTGAAGGATAGCTGAAGGATAGCTGAAGGATAGCTGAAGGATAGCTGAAGGATAGCTAAAGGATAGCTGAGGGATAGCTGAAGGATAGCTGAAGGATAGCTGAGGGATAGCTGAAGGATAGCTGAAGGATAGCTGAAGGATAGCTGAAGGATAGCTGAAGGATAGCTGAAGGATAGCTGAAGGATAGCTGAAGGATAGCTGAAGGATAGCTGAAGGATAGCTCGGCCATCCCACCAGTTCAGGAACAAACAATCATTTACAGTTTAGCCTAATAGATCTACGACTACGTAGTATACAGTAGATATTGGTAGTCTATAGTCTAATAGGCCTACGACTACGTAGTATACAGTAGTATACAGTAGATATTGGTAGTCTATAGTCGAATAGGCCTATGACTACGTAGTATACAGTAAATATTGAGATTAAACACAGTTCCTTACAGACTCTCACTAGCCTGGTAAAGAGGATTAACACAGTTCCTTACAGACTCTCACTAGCCTGGTAAAGAGGGATTAACACAGTTCCTTACAGACTCTCACTAGCCTGGTAAAGAGATTAAACACAGTTCCTTACAGACTCTCACTAGCCTGGTAAAGAGGGATTAACACAGTTCCTTACAGACTCTCACTAGCCTGGTAAAGAGATTAAACACAGTTCCTTACAGACTCTCACTAGCCTGGTAAAGAGGGATTAACACAGTTCCTTACAGACTCTCACTAGCCTGGTAAAGAGATTAAACACAGTTCCTTACAGACTCTCACTAGCCTGGTAAAGAGGGAATAACACAGTTCCTTACAGACTCTCACTAGCCTGGTAAAGAGATTAAACACAGTTCCTTACAGACTCTCACTAGCCTGGTATAGAGGGATTAACACAGTTCCTTACAGACTCTCACTAGCCTGGTAAAGAGATTAAACACAGTTCCTTACAGACTCTCACTAGCCTGGTAAAGAGATTAAACACAGTTCCTTACAGACTCTCACTAGCCTGGTAAAGAGGGATTAACACAGCTCCTTACAGACTCTCACTAGCCTGGTAAAGAGGGATTAACACAGCTCTTTACAGACTCTCACTAGCCTGGTAAAGAGGGATTAACACAGTTCCTTACAGACTCTCACTAGCCTGGTAAAGAGGGATTAACACAGCTCCTTACAGACTCTCACTAGCCTGGTAAAGAGGGATTAACACAGCTCCTTACAGACTCTCACTAGCCTGGTAAAGAGGGATTAACACAGTTCCTTACAGACTCTCACTAGCCTGGTAAAGAGATTAAACACAGTTCCTTACAGACTCTCACTAGCCTGGTAAAGAGATTAAACACAGTTCCTTACAGACTCTCACTAGCCTGGTAAAGAGGGATTAACACAGTTCCTTACAGACTCTCACTAGCCTGGTAAAGAGGGATTAACACAGTTCCTTACAGACTCTCACTAGCCTGGTAAAGAGATTAAACACAGTTCCTTACAGACTCTCACTAGCCTGGTAAAGAGATTAAACACAGTTCCTTACAGACTCTCACTAGCCTGGTAAAGAGGGATTAACACAGTTCCTTACAGACTCTCACTAGCCTGGTAAAGAGATTAAACACAGTTCCTTACAGACTCTCACTAGCCTGGTAAAGAGATTAAACACAGTTCCTTACAGACTCTCACTAGCCTGGTAAAGAGATTAAACACAGTTCCTTACAGACTCTCACTAGCCTGGTAAAGAGGGATTAACACAGCTCCTTACAGACTCTCACTAGCCTGGTAAAGAGGGATTAACACAGTTCCTTACAGACTCTCACTAGCCTGGTAAAGAGATTAAACACAGTTCCTTACAGACTCTCACTAGCCTGGTAAAGAGATTAAACACAGTTCCTTACAGACTCTCACTAGCCTGGTAAAGAGATTAAACACAGTTCCTTACAGACTCTCACTAGCCTGGTAAAGAGGGAATAACACAGCTCTTTACAGACTCTCACTAGCCTGGTAAAGAGATTAAACACAGTTCCTTACAGACTCTCACTAGCCTGGTAAAGAGGGATTAACACAGTTCCTTACAGACTCTCACTAGCCTGGTAAAGAGGGATTAACACAGCTCTAACAGAGTAGAACAGGACTGTCCTCTGGGCTGGATCGCTCTCTCAAGAGTATGAGGAACATGTCCTTCCCCGTCCTCCAATCTCTCCTTCTCCTCCCTCCCTCCCTCCCTGAAAGACAAACCTTCCTCCGAACCTCGTCCTCGTCATCCGTACGGACGTAGCCACCAGCGTCGGTGAACAGGGGGGATGAGAGGGGCGAGGAATGGGCGTTGAAGGGCGAGGGCTGGTGCACGTTGGGGCTCTGACCCGGGCCGAGGGGAAAGGGTTTCTGCCCGTTCACCACCACTGAAGGGTTGGCCAAGGTGGAGTCCGAGAGATCAGAGATGCCCGAGATCACACCTGGAAGAGAGGAGAGGACAGGAAGCAGTCAGAGCTGCCTGAGATCACACCTGGAAGAGAGGAGGGGGGACAGGAAGCAGTCAGAGCTGCCTGAGATCACACCTGGAAGAGAGGAGGGGGGACAGGAAGCAGTCAGAGCTGCCTGAGATCACACCTGGAAAAGAGGAGAGGACAGGAAGCAGTCAGAGCTGCCTGAGATCACACCTGGAAGAGAGGAGGGGACAGGAAGCAGTCAGAGCTGCCTGAGATCACACCTGGAAGAGAGGAGGGGGGACAGGAAGCAGTCAGAGCTGCCTGAGATCACACCTGGAAGAGAGGAGGAGACAGGAAGCAGTCAGAGCTGCCTGAGATCACACCTGGAAGAGAGGAGGGGACAGGAAGCAGTCAGAGCTGCCTGAGATCACACCTGGAAGAGAGGAGAGGACAGGAAGCAGTCAGAGCTGCCTGAGATCACACCTGGAAGAGAGGAGGGGGGACAGGAAGCAGTCAGAGCTGCCTGAGATCACACCTGGAAGAGAGGAGGGGGGACAGGAAGCAGTCAGAGCTGCCTGAGATCACACCTGGAAGAGAGGAGGGGACAGGAAGCAGTCAGAGCTGCCTGAGATCACACCTGGAAGAGAGGAGGGGGGACAGGAAGCAGTCAGAGCTGCCTGAGATCACACCTGGAAGAGAGGAGGAGAGGACAGGAAGCAGTCAGAGCTGCCTGAGATCACACCTGGAAGAGAGGAGGGGGGACAGGAAGCAGTCAGAGCTGCCTGAGATCACACCTGGAAGAGAGGAGGGGGGACAGGAAGCAGTCAGAGCTGCCTGAGATCACACCTGGAAGAGAGGAGAGGACAGGAAGCAGTCAGAGCTGCCTGAGATCACACCTGGAAGAGAGGAGAGGACAGGAAGCAGTCAGAGCTGCCTGAGATCACACCTGGAAGAGAGGAGAGGACAGGAAGCAGTCAGAGCTGCCTGAGATCACACCTGGAAGAGAGGAGGGGGGACAGGAAGCAGTCAGAGCTGCCTGAGATCACACCTGGAAGAGAGGAGGAGAGGACAGAAAGCAGTCAGAGCTGCCTGAGATCACACCTGGAAGAGAGGAGAGGACAGGAAGCAGTCAGAGCTGCCTGAGATCACACCTGGAAGAGAGGAGAGGACAGGAAGCAGTCAGAGCTGCCTGAGATCACACCTGGAAGAGAGGAGAGGACAGGAAGCAGTCAGAGCTGCCTGAGGTCACACTGGTTACAGTTACCATACCTGTTCCTACCCACAAACCCCTGCTCTAACTGACCTGGTTACAGTTACCATACCTGTTCCTACCCACAAACCCCTGCTCTAACTGACCTGGTTACAGTTACCATACCTGTTCCTACCCACAAACCCCTGCTCTAACTGACCTGGTTACAGTTACCATACCTGTTCCTACCCACAAACCCCTGCTCTAACTGACCTGGTTACAGTTACCATACCTGTTCCTACCCACAAACTGCTGCTCTAACTGACCTGGTTACAGTTACCATACCTCTTCCTACCCACAAACTGCAGCTCTAACTGACCTGGTTACAGTTACCATACCTGTTCCTACCCACAAACTGCTGCTCTAACTGACCTGGTTACAGTTACCATACCTGTTCCTACCCACAAACCCCTGCTCTAACTGACCTGGTTACAGGTACCGTACCTGTTCCTACCCACAAACTGCTGCTCTAACTGACCTGGTTACAGTTACCATACCTGTTCCTACCCACAAACTGCTGCTCTAACTGACCTGGTTACAGTTACCATACCTGTTCCTACCCACAAACCCCTGCTCTAACTGACCTGGTTACAGTTACCATACCTGTTCCTACCCACAAACCCCTGCTCTAACTGACCTGGTTACAGTTACCATACCTGTTCCTACCCACAAACCCCTGCTCTAACTGACCTGGTTACAGTTACCATACCTGTTCCTACCCACAAACCCCTGCTCTAACTGACCTGGTTAGAGTTACCATACCTGTTCCTACCCACAAACCCCTGCTCTAACTGACCTGGTTACAGTTACCATACCTGTTCCTACCCACAAACCCCTGCTCTAACTGACCTGGTTACAGTTACCATACCTGTTCCTACGGTGTGCGCAACGCCAGGGTTGTGGGTTCGATTCCCACGGGGGGGGGGCAGTACAAAAAATAAATAAATAAAAAATAAAATAAAATAAATAATGAAATGAAATGTATGCATTCACTACTGTAATTCGCTCTGGACAAGAGCGTCTGCTAAATGACTAAAATGTAAAAATGCCAGACTGGACCTGAGATCTGCTGCTCTGGATGGCTGGTGGAGGAGGGTAGGGCCTCCGGTCCAGCCTGGTGGCCGTTGGTCACCGTGGGGTCGTCCCCCGGGGCCTGGAGGGTCGACCTGAGAGGAGAGTCTGTCTGGTCCACTGAGACAGTCTGGGAGAGGAGGAATGAGAGAGAGAGAGAGAGAGAGAGAGAAGTTAAAGGGGTACTCTGTGATATCTTTTGTTAAAAACAACACAACACATTGCTTCTCCTATGAATCAAAGAGAAAAAAGTCACTGTGATATACTTGACCTCTGGTGGTAGTGTGGATGTCTTTCCATCCTGGGGGGTCAGGCTGCCGCAGGACACCTTCTTACTGTGTTTCCTGACGGGCAGAGGAGAAAGGTGAGGCTCGGTCTATCAACTGTCAAGGTAAAAGGGACAAAACAAGCCTCAGGGGGAAGTGAGGCTGACGTCCGGACAGGTGCGAAGACTCACCTTTCAAACGGGACCTTTTGAAACTCTGAGTCCTTGACGTAATCAGAAACCTGCTTCTGTGTCCGACCGCTGCAGATATAAAGAGACAGGACATGGAAGAGAACGTTGAAGGAGGACAGTCCCTGTTAATAAAGGACTGTCAGTGAAACACAGAGGTCTAATATATATATATATTATACACCCACCCAGCCTCCCTAAACCTCTACAAGCTCCAACGTTGTAAACAAAATGTTGCTGGTTCGAATCCCTGAGCCAACTAGGTGAACAAACGGTCTACGTACCCATAAGCAAGGCACTTAACCCTAATTACTACTGTAAGTAGCTCTGGGTAGGAGGGTCTGCTGCAGCCAGCCTACCTAAACCTGAAGGAGGAGCCTACCTAAACCTGAAGGAGGAGCCTACCTAAACCTGAAGGAGGAGCCTACCTAAACCTGAAGGAGGAGCCTACCTAAACCTGAAGGAGGAGCCTACCTAAACCTGAAGGAGGAGCCTACCTAAACCTGAAGGAGGAGCCTACCTAAACCTGAAGGAGGAGCCTACCTAAACCTGAAGGAGGAGCCTACCTAAACCTGAAGGAGGAGCCTACCTAAACCTGAAGGAGGAGCCTACCTAAACCTGAAGGAGGAGCCTACCTAAACCTGAAGGAGCAGCCTACCTAAACCTGAAGGAGGAGCCTACCTAAACCTGAAGGAGGAGCCTACCTAAACCTGAAGGAGGAGCCTACCTAAACCTGAAGGAGGAGCCTACCTAAACCTGAAGGAGGAGCCTACCTAAACCTGAAGGAGGAGCCTACCTAAACCTGAAGGGAGGAGCCTACCTAAACCTGAAGGAGGAGCCTACCTAAACCTGAAGGAGGAGCCTACCTAAACCTGAAGGAGGAGCCTACCTAAACCTGAAGGAGCAGCCTACCTAAACCTGAAGGAGGAGCCTACCTAAACCTGAAGGAGGAGCCTACCTAAACCTGAAGGAGGAGCCTACCTAAACCTGAAGGAGGAGCCTACCTAAACCTGAAGGAGGAGCCTACCTAAACCTGAAGGAGGAGCCTACCTAAACCTGAAGGAGGAGCCTACCTAAACCTGAAGGAGGAGCCTACCTAAACCTGAAGGAGGAGCCTACCTAAACCTGAAGGAGGAGCCTACCTAAACCTGAAGGAGGAGCCTACCTAAACCTGAAGGAGGAGCCTACCTAAACCTGAAGGAGGAGCCTACCTAAACCTGAAGGAGGAGCCTACCTAAACCTGAAGGAGGAGCCTACCTAAACCTGAAGGAGGAGCCTACCTAAACCTGAAGGAGGAGCCTACCTAAACCTGAAGGAGGAGCCTACCTAAACCTGAAGGAGGAGCCTACCTAAACCTGAAGGAGCAGCCTACCTAAACCTGAAGGAGGAGCCTACCTAAACCTGAAGGAGGAGCCTACCTAAACCTGAAGGAGCAGCCTACCTAAACCTGAAGGAGGAGCCTACCTAAACCTGAAGGAGCAGCCTACCTAAACCTGAAGGAGGAGCCTCTGGTGAAGAGAACGGCTTTGGGTTTGGGTTTGGGTTCCTCAAACAGTCTGAAGAAGGCGTGATACTCCACACATATTTTCCAGAAGATCTTACTGCAGTCTCGACTGCCCATCGCAAACTCCAGGGTGTCCTGGTATCCACTCTGCTGCAGGGACGAGACACACAGACACTGTCACCACATAGCTTAGCATTGGTTAAAACAGGAAAAATACATGGGCTGTTTTCATCCTGTACCACTTAATATAAACTACATAATAACCGGTGAATATCGCTGTGAATTTACTGATAAAACGACTTACATTGAGGTCTGGTCTGAGTTTGATGAGGAAACGCTTCCTCTTGAAGCTCAGCTTGCGGACTTTAGACCAGTTAAAAGTATTGATCCTAGTGTCCCCCCCCTATAGGAGAGAGTTTAGACCAGTTAAAAGTATTGATCCTAGTGTCCCCCCCCCTATAGGAGAGAGTTTAGACCAGTTAAAAGCATTGATCCTAGTGTCCCCCTATAGGAGAGAGTTTAGACCAGTTAAAAGCATTGATCCTAGTGTCCCCCCTATAGGAGAGAGTTTAGACCAGTTAAAAGCATTGATCCTAGTGTCCCCCTATAGGAGAGAGTTTAGACCAGTTAAAAGCATTGATCCTAGTGTCTCCCTATAGGAGAGAGTTTAGACCAGTTAAAAGCATTGATCCTAGTGTCTACCCCCCTATAGGAGAGAGTTTAGACCAGTTAAAAGCATTGATCCTAGTGTCCCCCTATAGGAGAGAGTTTAGACCAGTTAAAAGCATTGATCCTAGTGTCCCCCCCTATAGGAGAGAGTTTAGACCAGTTAAAAGCATTGATCCTAGTGTCCCCCTATAGGAGAGAGTTTAGACCAGTTAAAAGCATTGATCCTAGTGTCCCCCTATAGGAGAGAGTTTAGACCAGTTAAAAGCATTGATCCTAGTGTCCCCCTATAGGAGAGAGTTTAGACCAGTTAAAAGTATTGATCCTATTGTCCCCCCCCTATAGGAGAGAGTTTAGACCAGTTAAAAGTATTGATCCTAGTGTCCCCCTATAGGAGAGAGTTTAGACCAGTTAAAAGTATTGATCCTAGTGTCCCCCTATAGGAGAGAGTTTAGACCAGTTAAAAGTATTGATCCTAGTGTCTCCCCCCTATAGGAGAGAGTTTAGACCAGTTAAAAGTATTGATCCTAGTGTCCCCCTATAGGAGAGAGTTTAGACCAGTTAAAAGCATTGATCCTAGTGTCCCCCCTATAGGAGAGAGTTTAGACCAGTTAAAAGTATTGATCCTAGTGTCCCCCTATAGGAGAGAGTTTAGACCAGTTAAAAGCATTGATCCTAGTGTCCCCTCCCCCCTATAGGAGAGAGTTTAGACCAGTTAAAAGCATTGATCCTAGTGTCTCCCTATAGGAGAGAGTTTAGACCAGTTAAAAGCATTGATCCTAGTGTCCCCCCCTATAGGAGAGAGTTTAGACCAGTTAAAAGCATTGATCCTAGTGTCCCCCTATAGGAGAGAGTTTAGACCAGTTAAAAGCATTGATCCTAGTGTCCCCCCTATAGGAGAGAGTTTAGACCAGTTAAAAGTATTGATCCTAGTGTCCCCTATAGGAGAGAGTTTAGACCAGTTAAAAGCATTGATCCTAGTGTCCCCCCCCTATAGGAGAGAGTTTAGACCAGTTAAAAGCATTGATCCTATTGTCCCCCTATAGGAGAGAGTTTAGACCAGTTAAAAGTATTGATCCTAGTGTCCCCCTATAGGAGAGAGTTTAGACCAGTTAAAAGCATTGATCCTAGTGTCCCCCCTATAGGAGAGAGTTTAGACCAGTTAAAAGCATTGATCCTAGTGTCCCCCCTATAGGAGAGAGTTTAGACCAGTTAAAAGCATTGATCCTAGTGTCCCCCTATAGGAGAGAGTTTAGACCAGTTAAAAGCATTGATCCTAGTGTCCCCCCTATAGGAGAGAGTTTAGACCAGTTAAAAGCATTGATCCTAGTGTCCCCCCTATAGGAGAGAGTTTAGACCAGTTAAAAGCATTGATCCTAGTGTCCCCCTATAGGAGAGAGTTTAGACCAGTTAAAAGCATTGATCCTAGTGTCCCCCTATAGGAGAGAGTTTAGACCAGTTAAAAGCATTGATCCTAGTGTCCCCCTATAGGAGAGAGTTTAGACCAGTTAAAAGCATTGATCCTAGTGTCTCCCCCCCTATAGGAGAGAGTTTAGACCAGTTAAAAGCATTGATCCTAGTGTCCCCCCTATAGGAGAGAGTTTAGACCAGTTAAAAGTATTGATCCTAGTGTCCCCCCTATAGGAGAGAGTTTAGACCAGTTAAAAGCATTGATCCTAGTGTCCCCCCCCTATAGGAGAGAGTTTAGACCAGTTAAAAGTATTGATCCTAGTGTCCCCCTATAGGAGAGAGTTTAGACCAGTTAAAAGCATTGATCCTAGTGTCCCCCTATAGGAGAGAGTTTAGACCAGTTAAAAGCATTGATCCTAGTGTCCCCCCCTATAGGAGAGAGTTTAGACCAGTTAAAAGTATTGATCCTAGTGTCCCCCTATAGGAGAGAGTTTAGACCAGTTAAAAGCATTGATCCTAGTGTCCCCTATAGGAGAGAGTTTAGACCAGTTAAAAGCATTGATCCTAGTGTCCCCCCTATAGGAGAGAGTTTAGACCAGTTAAAAGTATTGATCCTAGTGTCCCCCTATAGGAGAGAGTTTAGACCAGTTAAAAGTATTGATCCTAGTGTCCCCCCTATAGGAGAGAGTTTAGACCAGTTAAAAGTATTGATCCTAGTGTCCCCCCTATAGGAGAGAGTTTAGACCAGTTAAAAGCATTGATCCTAGTGTCCCCCCCCTATAGGAGAGAGTTTAGACCAGTTAAAAGCATTGATCCTAGTGTCCCCCTATAGGAGAGAGTTTAGACCAGTTAAAAGTATTGATCCTAGTGTCCCCCTATAGGAGAGACTTTAGACCAGTTAAAAGCATTGATCCTAGTGTCCCCCTATAGGAGAGAGTTTAGACCAGTTAAAAGCATTGATCCTAGTGTCCCCCCCCCATAGGAGAGAGTTTAGACCAGTTAAAAGCATTGATCCTAGTGTCTCCCCCCCATAGGAGAGAGTTTAGACCAGTTAAAAGTATTGATCCTAGTGTCCCCCTATAGGAGAGAGTTTAGACCAGTTAAAAGCATTGATCCTAGTGTCCCCTATAGGAGAGAGTTTAGACCAGTTAAAAGCATTGATCCTAGTGTCTCCCCCCTATAGGAGAGAGTTTAGACCAGTTAAAAGCATTGATCCTAGTGTCCCCCCTATAGGAGAGAGTTTAGACCAGTTAAAAGCATTGATCCTAGTGTCCCCCCCTATAGGAGAGAGTTTAGACCAGTTAAAAGCATTGATCCTAGTGTCTCCCCCTATAGGAGAGAGTTTAGACCAGTTAAAAGCATTGATCCTAGTGTCCCCCCTATAGGAGAGAGTTTAGACCAGTTAAAAGCATTGATCCTAGTGTCCCCCCTATAGGAGAGAGTTTAGACCAGTTAAAAGCATTGATCCTAGTGTCTCCCCCCTATAGGAGAGAGTTTAGACCAGTTAAAAGCATTGATCCTAGTGTCCCCCCTATAGGAGAGAGTTTAGACCAGTTAAAAGCATTGATCCTAGTGTCCCCCCTATAGGAGAGAGTTTAGACCAGTTAAAAGCATTGATCCTAGTGTCTCCCCCTATAGGAGAGAGTTTAGACCAGTTAAAAGCATTGATCCTAGTGTCCCCCCTATAGGAGAGAGTTTAGACCAGTTAAAAGCATTGATCCTAGTGTCCCCCCCTATAGGAGAGAGTTTAGACCAGTTAAAAGCATTGATCCTAGTGTCTCCCCCTATAGGAGAGAGTTTAGACCAGTTAAAAGCATTGATCCTAGTGTCTCCCCCTATAGGAGAGAGTTTAGACCAGTTAAAAGCATTGATCCTAGTGTCCCCCTATAGGAGAGAGTTTAGACCAGTTAAAAGCATTGATCCTAGTGTCCCCCCCTATAGGAGAGAGTTTAGACCAGTTAAAAGCATTGATCCTAGTGTCTCCCCCTATAGGAGAGAGTTTAGACCAGTTAAAAGCATTGATCCTAGTGTCCCCCTGTAGGAGAGAGTTTAGACCAGTTAAAAGCATTGATCCTAGTGTCTCCCCTATAGGAGAGAGTTTAGACCAGTTAAAAGCATTGATCCTAGTGTCTCCCCCCCTATAGGAGAGAGTTTAGACCAGTTAAAAGCATTGATCCTAGTGTCTCCCCCCCTATAGGAGAGAGTTTAGACCAGTTAAAAGCATTGATCCTAGTGTCCCCCCCATAGGAGAGAGTTTAGACCAGTTAAAAGCATTGATCCTAGTGTCCCCCCTATAGGAGAGAGTTTAGACCAGTTAAAAGCATTGATCCTAGTGTCTCCCCCTATAGGAGAGAGTTTAGACCAGTTAAAAGCATTGATCCTAGTCCCCCCCCCTATAGGAGAGAGTTTAGACCAGTTAAAAGCATTGATCCTAGTGTCCCCCCCTATAGGAGAGAGTTTAGACCAGTTAAAAGCATTGATCCTAGTGTCCCCCCCTATAGGAGAGAGTTTAGACCAGTTAAAAGCATTGATCCTAGTGTCTCCCCCCCCTATAGGAGAGAGTTTAGACCAGTTAAAAGCATTGATCCTAGTGTCTCCCCCCCTATAGGAGAGAGTTTAGACCAGTTAAAAGCATTGATCCTAGTGTCTCCCCCCTATAGGAGAGAGTTTAGACCAGTTAAAAGCATTGATCCTAGTGTCTCCCCCCTATAGGAGAGAGTTTAGACCAGTTAAAAGCATTGATCCTAGTGTCCCCCCCTATAGGAGAGAGTTTAGACCAGTTAAAAGCATTGATCCTAGTGTCCCCCCCTATAGGAGAGAGTTTAGACCAGTTAAAAGCATTGATCCTAGTGTCTCCCCCCCATAGGAGAGAGTTTAGACCAGTTAAAAGCATTGATCCTAGTGTCCCCCCTATAGGAGAGAGTTTAGACCAGTTAAAAGCATTGATCCTAGTGTCTCCCCCCCTATAGGAGAGAGTTTAGACCAGTTAAAAGCATTGATCCTAGTGTCCCCCCCCTATAGGAGAGAGTTTAGACCAGTTAAAAGCATTGATCCTAGTGTCTCCCCCCTATAGGAGAGAGTTTAGACCAGTTAAAAGCATTGATCCTAGTGTCTCCCCCTATAGGAGAGAGTTTAGACCAGTTAAAAGCATTGATCCTAGTGTCTCCCCCATAGGAGAGAGTTTAGACCAGTTAAAAGCATTGATCCTAGTGTCCCCCCTATAGGAGAGAGTTTAGACCAGTTAAAAGCATTGATCCTAGTGTCCCCCCCCCATAGGAGAGAGTTTAGACCAGTTAAAAGCATTGATCCTAGTGTCCCCCCCTATAGGAGAGAGTTTAGACCAGTTAAAAGCATTGATCCTAGTGTCCCCCCCCCATAGGAGAGAGTTTAGACCAGTTAAAAGCATTGATCCTAGTGTCCCCCCCCTATAGGAGAGAGTTTAGACCAGTTAAAAGCATTGATCCTAGTGTCCCCCCCCTATAGGAGAGAGTTTAGACCAGTTAAAAGCATTGATCCTAGTGTCCCCCCCTATAGGAGAGAGTTTAGACCAGTTAAAAGCATTGATCCTAGTGTCCCCCCCCTATAGGAGAGAGTTTAGACCAGTTAAAAGCATTGATCCTAGTGTCCCCCCCTATAGGAGAGAGTTTAGACCAGTTAAAAGCATTGATCCTAGTGTCCCCCCTATAGGAGAGAGTTTAGACCAGTTAAAAGCATTGATCCTAGTGTCCCCCCCTCCATAGGAGAGAGTTTAGACCAGTTAAAAGCATTGATCCTAGTGTCCCCCCCTATAGGAGAGAGTTTAGACCAGTTAAAAGCATTGATCCTAGTGTCTCCCCCCATAGGAGAGAGTTTAGACCAGTTAAAAGCATTGATCCTAGTGTCCCCCCCTATAGGAGAGAGTTTAGACCAGTTAAAAGCATTGATCCTAGTGTCTCCCCCCCTATAGGAGAGAGTTTAGACCAGTTAAAAGCATTGATCCTAGTGTCCCCCCCCTATAGGAGAGAGTTTAGACCAGTTAAAAGCATTGATCCTAGTGTCTCCCCCCATAGGAGAGAGTTTAGACCAGTTAAAAGCATTGATCCTAGTGTCTCCCCCCCTATAGGAGAGAGTTTAGACCAGTTAAAAGCATTGATCCTAGTGTCCCCCCCCTGTAGGAGAGAGTTTAGACCAGTTAAAAGCATTGATCCTAGTGTCTCCCCCTATAGGAGAGAGTTTAGACCAGTTAAAAGCATTGATCCTAGTGTCCCCCCCCTATAGGAGAGAGTTTAGACCAGTTAAAAGCATTGATCCTAGTGTCCCCCTATAGGAGAGAGTTTAGACCAGTTAAAAGCATTGATCCTAGTGTCTCCCCTATAGGAGAGAGTTTAGACCAGTTAAAAGCATTGATCCTAGTGTCCCCCCTATAGGAGAGAGTTTAGACCAGTTAAAAGCATTGATCCTAGTGTCCCCCCTATAGGAGAGAGTTTAGACCAGTTAAAAGCATTGATCCTAGTGTCCCCCCCTATAGGAGAGAGTTTAGACCAGTTAAAAGCATTGATCCTAGTGTCTCCCCCCCTATAGGAGAGAGTTTAGACCAGTTAAAAGCATTGATCCTATTGTCTCCCCTATAGGAGAGTTTAGACCAGTTAAAAGCATTGATCCTAGTGTCCCCCCCCATAGGAGAGAGTTTAGACCAGTTAAAAGCATTGATCCTAGTGTCTACCCCCCTATAGGAGAGAGTTTAGACCAGTTAAAAGCATTGATCCTAGTGTCCCCCCCCTATAGGGAGAGTTTAGACCAGTTAAAAGCATTGATCCTAGTGTCCCCCCCCTATAGGAGAGAGTTTAGACCAGTTAAAAGCATTGATCCTAGTGTCTCCCCCCTATAGGAGAGAGTTTAGACCAGTTAAAAGCATTGATCCTAGTGTCTCCCCCTATAGGAGAGAGTTTAGACCAGTTAAAAGCATTGATCCTAGTGTCTCCCCCCTATAGGAGAGAGTTTAGACCAGTTAAAAGCATTGATCCTAGTGTCCCCCCTATAGGAGAGAGTTTAGACCAGTTAAAAGCATTGATCCTAGTGTCTACCCCCCTATAGGAGAGAGTTTAGACCAGTTAGAAGCATTGATCCTAGTGTCTCCCCCTATAGGAGAGAGTTTAGACCAGTTAAAAGCATTGATCCTAGTGTCCCCCCCTATAGGAGAGAGTTTAGACCAGTTAAAAGCATTGATCCTAGTGTCCCCCCTATAGGAGAGAGTTTAGACCAGTTAAAAGCATTGATCCTAGTGTCTCCCCCCTATAGGAGAGAGTTTAGACCAGTTAAAAGCATTGATCCTAGTGTCCCCCCCTATAGGAGAGAGTTTAGACCAGTTAAAAGCATTGATCCTAGTGTCCCCCCCTATAGGAGAGAGTTTAGACCAGTTAAAAGCATTGATCCTAGTGTCCCCCCCTATAGGAGAGAGTTTAGACCAGTTAAAAGCATTGATCCTAGTGTCCCCCCCTATAGGAGAGAGTTTAGACCAGTTAAAAGCATTGATCCTAGTGTCTCCCCCCTATAGGAGAGAGTTTAGACCAGTTAAAAGCATTGATCCTAGTGTCCCCCCTATAGGAGAGAGTTTAGACCAGTTAAAAGCATTGATCCTAGTGTCCCCCCTATAGGAGAGAGTTTAGACCAGTTAAAAGCATTGATCCTAGTGTCCCCCCCTATAGGAGAGAGTTTAGACCAGTTAAAAGCATTGATCCTAGTGTCTCCCCCTATAGGAGAGAGTTTAGACCAGTTAAAAGCATTGATCCTAGTGTCTCCCCCCTATAGGAGAGAGTTTAGACCAGTTAAAAGCATTGATCCTAGTGTCCCCTATAGGAGAGAGTTTAGACCAGTTAAAAGCATTGATCCTAGTGTCTCCCCCCTATAGGAGAGAGTTTAGACCAGTTAAAAGCATTGATCCTAGTGTCCCCCTGTAGGAGAGAGTTTAGACCAGTTAAAAGCATTGATCCTAGTGTCTCCCCCCTATAGGAGAGAGTTTAGACCAGTTAAAAGCATTGATCCTAGTGTCCCCCCTATAGGAGAGAGTTTAGACCAGTTAAAAGAATTGATCCTAGTGTCCCCCCTATAGGAGAGAGTTTAGACCAGTTAAAAGCATTGATCCTAGTGTCCCCCCCCCCTATAGGAGAGAGGAGTTGGACAACATTCGACCAACCCAAATACCTAAAAAATAAAAAAAGGTAAAAGATCAGAAATGAACTCCCATGATCCTAGTGGGTAAATATCTGGTGCCCATATTACCCAGCAGTACCTGAAACAGAAGCAGTCCAATATGAGACACAGCCAGACTGAGCTTGGTCCCCTCTCGGTCCTTAGCAGGATGGAGTCTGACTCCGTACATCTCCAAGCGCCGGGAGATCTCCAACAGCTGATGGTCCGACTCGGCTGGCGTCTGGCCTCTGAGGGGAACAGGACACATACCAACGCTTCCGCATTTTAACATCACCTTGGACAATTTTCATCTGTACATTTCTCATGAAAATGTTGACTAAATCGGTGCAACACACAGTTTTAAAAAGACAGCTTGGTGGTGTAAATCTGATCACTGTATAAAACTAACAACTAATAGAATCCATGTAACTAATAGAATCCATGTAACTAATAGAATCCATGTAACTAATAGAATCCATGTAACTAATAGAATCCATGTAACTAATAGAATCCATGTAACTAATAGAATCCATGTATATTAAACTAATAGAATCCATGTAACTAATAGAATCCATGTAACTAATAGAATCCATGTAACTAATAGAATCCATGTAACTAATAGAATCCATGTATATTAAACTAATAGAATCCATGTAACTAATAGAATCCATGTATATTAAACTAATAGAATCCATGTAACTAATAGAATCCATGTAACTAATAGAATCCATTAAACTAATAGAATCCATGTAACTAATAGAATCCATGTAACTAATAGAATCCATGTAACTAATAGAATCCATGTAACTAATAGAATCCATGTAACTAATAGAATCCATGTATATGTAACTAATAGAATCCATGTAACTAATAGAATCCATGTATATTAAACTAATAGAATCCATGTAACTAATAGAATCCATGTAACTAATAGAATCCATGTAACTAATAGAATCCATGTAACTAATAGAATCCATGTAACTAATAGAATCCATGAAACTAATAGAATCCATGTAACTAATAGAATCCATGTATATTAAACTAATAGAATCCATGTAACTAATAGAATCCATGTAACTAATAGAATCCATGTATATTAAACTAATAGAATCCATGTAACTAATAGAATCCATGTATATTAAACTAATAGAATCCATGTAACTAATATAATCCATGTAACTAATAGAATCCATGTATATTAAACTAATAGAATCCATGTAACTAATAGAATCCATGTAACTAATAGAATCCATGTATATTAAACTAATAGAATCCATGTAACTAATAGAATCCATTAAACTAATAGAATCCATGTAACTAATATAATCCATGTATATTAAACTAATAGAATCCATGTAACTAATAGAATCCATGTAACTAATAGAATCCATGTAACTAATAGAATCCATGTAACTAATAGAATCCATGTAACTAATAGAATCCATGTATATTAAACTAATAGAATCCATGTAACTAATAGAATCCATGAAACTAATAGAATCCATGTAACTAATAGAATCCATGTAACTAATAGAATCCATGTAACTAATAGAATCCATGTAACTAATAGAATCCATGTAACTAATAGAATCCATGTAACTAATAGAATCCATGTAACTAATAGAATCCATGTATATTAAACTAATAGAATCCATGTAACTAATAGAATCCATGTAACTAATAGAATCCATGTAACTAATAGAATCCATGTAACTAATAGAATCCATGTAACTAATAGAATCCATGTATATTAAACTAATAGAATCCATGAAACTAATAGAATCCATGAAACTAATAGAATCCATGTAACTAATAGAATCCATGTAACTAATAGAATCCATGTAACTAATAGAATCCATGTAACTAATAGAATCCATGTATATTAAACTAATAGAATCCATGTAACTAATAGAATCCATGTATATTAAACTAATAGAATCCATGTAACTAATAGAATCCATGTATATTAAACTAATAGAATCCATGTAACTAATAGAATCCATGTAACTAATAGAATCCATGTATATTAAACTAATAGAATCCATGTATATTAAACTAATAGAATCCATGTAACTAATAGAATCCATGTATATTAAACTAATAGAATCCATGTAACTAATAGAATCCATGTAACTAATAGAATCCATGTAACTAATAGAATCCATGTATATTAAACTAATAGAATCCATGTAACTAATAGAATCCATGTATATTAAACTAATAGAATCCATGTAACTAATAGAATCCATGTAACTAATAGAATCCATGTAACTAATAGAATCCATGTATATTAAACTAATAGAATCCATGTAACTAATAGAATCCATGTAACTAATAGAATCCATGTAACTAATAGAATCCATGTAACTAATAGAATCCATGTAACTAATAGAATCCATGTAACTAATAGAATCCATGTATATTAAACTAATAGAATCCATGTAACTAATAGAATCCATGTAACTAATAGAATCCATGTAACTAATAGAATCCATGTAACTAATAGAATCCATGTAACTAATAGAATCCATGTAACTAATAGAATCCATGAACATAATGCTACTTAACCAAAATGTTGGACTAACATATTGCTCTCCGCCTCCCTGGAGAGGTAGTAGGACAGACAGAGAGGGTGGAGGGGGTAGAGGGGGTTGGTTTGGGGGGTGGAGAACTAACATATTGCTCTCCGCCTCCCTGGAGAGGGTAGAGGGGGTTGGTAGGACAGACAGAGAGGGTGGAGGGGGTAGAGGGGGTTGGTTTGGGGGGTGGAGAACTAACATATTGCTCTCCGCCTCCCTGGAGAGGGTAGAGGGGTTGGTAGGACAGACAGAGAGGGTGGAGGGGGTAGAGGGGGTTGGTTTGGGGGTGGAGAACTAACATATTGCTCTCCGCCTCCCTGGAGAGGGTAGAGGGGGTTGGTAGGACAGACAGAGAGGGTGGAGGGGGTAGAGGGGGTTGGTTTGGGGGTAGAGAACTAACATATTGCTCTCCGCCTCCCTGGAGAGGGTAGAGGGGGTTGGTAGGACAGACAGAGAGGGTGGAGGGGATAGAGGGGGTTGGTTTGGGGGGGTAGAGAACTAACATATTGCTCTCCGCCTCCCCACCAACACGAGAGACTTTGAGCTACTAAATCTGCTGAGTGGAAATAGTTTCCTGTATGTGGGCCTGAATTAGGCTCTTCCATCCTTCCTGTTCTGATCTGGGCTGGCTGGTCTCCTGAGGGCCGCGGTTGGTTTGGGGGTGGAGAGGGGCAGCGGTTGGTTTGGGGGTGGAGAGGGTAGAGGGGTTGGTAGGACAGACAGAGAGGGTGGAGAGGGCCGGTAGGACAGACAGAGAGGGTGGAGGGGGTAGAGGGGTTGGTAGGACAGACAGAGAGGGTGGAGAGGGCCGGTAGGACAGACAGAGAGGGTGGAGGGGGTAGAGGGGGTTGGTAGGACAGACAGAGAGGGTGGAGGGGGCAGGTAGGACAGACAGAGAGGGTGGAGGGGGCAGGTAGGACAGACAGAGAGGGTGGAGGGGTTGGTAAGACAGACACAGAGGGTGGAGGGGTAGAGGGGGTTGGTAAGACAGACACAGAGGGTGGAGGGGGTAGAGGGGTTGGTAAGACAGACACAGAGGGTGGAGGGGGTAGAGGGGTTGGTAAGACAGACACAGAGGGTGGAGGGGTGGAGGAGGTTGGTAGGACAGACAGAGAGGGTGGAAGGGGTTGGTAGGACAGACACAGAGGGTGGAGGGGGTAGAGGGGGTTGGTAGGACAGACAGAGAGAGGGTGGAGATCTTTTGTCACTCCACCTGATGGTTAAGATTGGGACTGGGGTCATCTGATCCTAGATCTGTGGTTAGGGACGACGTCTACACCCAGGGAAGACTAGGGACTGGGGTCATCTGATCCTAGATCTGTGGTTAGGGACGACGTCTACACCCAGGGAAGACTAGGGACTGGGGTCATCTGATCCTAGATCTGTGGTTAGGGACGACGTCTACACCCAGGGAAGACTAGGGACCGGGGTCATCTGATCCTAGATCTGTGGTTAGGGACAACATCTACTCCCAGGGAAGACTAGGGACTGGGGTCATCTGATCCTAGATCTGTGGTTAGGGACGACGTCTACACCCAGGGAAGACTAGGGACTGGGGTCATCTGATCCTAGATCTGTGGTTAGGGACGACGTCTACACCCAGGGAAGACTAGGGACTGGGGTCATCTGATCCTAGATCTGTAGTTAGGGACGACGTCTACACCCAGGGAAGACTAGGGACTGGGGTCATCTGATCCTAGATCTGTGGTTAGGGACGACGTCTACACCCAGGGAAGACTAGGGACTGGGGTCATCTGATCCTAGATCTGTAGTTAGGGACGACGTCTACACCCAGGGAAGACTAGGGACTGGGGTCATCTGATCCTAGATCTGTGGTTAGGGACAACATCTACTCCCAGGGAAGACTAAAGCCTAGCACTTGGTGCCCATCTCTGGGAGGAGAGGCTGGGAGAGAGCAGAGGGAGGGAGGGATGAGACGGAGGAAGTGGTCCTGGCACACACCCAAGGAATGGTATGAGTCATCTCAGATGGAATTCTGGGGAAAAAGGAAGGACAGGGACAGTCTCGTTCCATCAGTCCCACAATCGTTTTTACAGGGAAGGCTGGAAGGCAGGGCAGCGCCAAGAGGAGCTTTATGGATAAGCATCTATGTGGGCGCGGTGACAGAAGCATTGCCAAGCCTGTCAGATTAACAACAACACTGTAGACATAACACTACAGTCGTGCATTACATAACACTGGGCCTGGCTACTGATGTACATCAAGCTTCTTCTACAGCAGCTAAATCACCATCTAACTTCTCATCTTTCTGATGTCATGTACCTTTTTACTGAGGAGTGGCTTCTGTCTGGTCGCTCTACCGTAAAGACCTGATTGGTGGAGTGTTGCAGAGAATGGTTGTCCTTCTGGAAGGTTCTACCATTCTCCACAGAGGAACTCTGGAGCTCTGTTAGAGTGACCATCGGGGTTCTTGGTCACCTCCCAGACCAAGGCCCTTCTACCCCGATTGCTCAGTTTTGGCCGGGCAGCCAGCTCTAGGAAGAGTCTTGGTGGTTCCAAACTTTTTCCGTTTAAGAATGATGGAGGCCACTGTGTTCTTGGGGACCTTTCACCAGATCTGTACCTCGACACAGTCCTTGCAAACATTTCTAAAAAAAACTGTTTTTGCTTTGTCATTATGAGGGTATTGTGATGTCATTATGGGGGTATTGTGATGTCATTATGGGGGTATTGTGATGTCATTATGGGGGTATTGTGATGTCATTATGGGGGTATTGTGTATAGATATCTGAGAAAAATTATAATATTGAATCCATTTTAGAATAAGGCTGTAACGTAACAAAATATGGAAGAAAGTCAAAAGGGGTGTGAATATTTTCCAAAGGCGCTGTATTTTCCCCCAAAAAACATTATTGGTTACTGATTAGTGTGCGGCTGCATCAAACATACATTTGACAAAATCTGCAATGTTTGAATTTCCCACTTTAAATACGGAACAAGTAAAAAAAAAAAAACATGATTTCCACCAGCAAGACATTATAAATAGCAGCATCGTGACGCCGTAGAGGCCAGCAGCTCCGTGAAAACACGAGGTGAAACATGACAAACCAATCTAAATAAACATGTCTTCATCTGATAGCCTATCGATAGGCTAACCGCGTAGACGTCGCAGTATCAGAACCACGGACAGCGATCGGGGAAGTCTACACTTTCTATGTGACCCAAACTCTAACTTTACAGGAGGGTCCAGAGAAAGGTAGAGTGACTCACACATGCTTGCGGTGGTACTCTGTGATCTTGTCCATCAGGGCGTCCTGGTTCGGCATGTACTTGTTGTGAAGAAGGTGTTGAAAACTCTGGACCTCATCAAAGTCCCCGATCTCAGCTGTGGAGAGAAGAAGAGAGGAGAGACCGAGAAAGAGGGAAAGATAGGAGAGACGAGAGAGGGAGGAGAGACGAGAGGGAGGAGAGAGGGGAGAGGATAAGAGAGAGGGAGGAGAGACGAGAGGGAGGAGAAGAGAGAGAGGGAGGAGAGACGAGAGAGGGAGGAGAGACGAGAGGGAGGAGAGAGGGGAGAGGAGAAGAGAGAGAGGGAGGAGAGACGAGAGGGAGGAGAAGAGAGAGAGGGAGGAGAGACGAGAGAGGGAGGAGAGACGAGAGGGAGGAGAGAGGGGAGAGGAGGAGAGAGAGAGGGAGGAGAGACGAGAGGGAGGAGAGAGGGGAGAGGAGAAGAGAGAGGGAGGAGAGACGAGAGGGAGGAGGAGAGACGAGAGGGAGGAGAGACGAGAGGGAGGAAAGACGAGGGGGAGGAAAGACGAGGGGGAGGAAAGACGAGAGGGAGGAGGAGAGACGAGAGGGAGGAAAGACGAGAGGGAGGAAAGACGAGAGGAGTGTTACTGAATAACCAAGAGAAGAGTTTAATTCACACAGGCGTCTCCCCAATAGAGCCTGAACTGGCCAGTTATTCCCCCTGTATCAGGAGCCGCCCGGTGCCCACTGGAGCCGGCCGGTGCCCACTGGAGCCGGCCGGTGCCCACTGGAGCCGGCCGGTGCCCACTGGAGCCGGCCGGTGCCCACTGGAGCCGGCCGGTGCCCTCTGGAGCCGGCCGGTGCCCTCTGGAGCCGGTACCCACTGGTACTAAAATAAATCAGGAAGCTCTAACTATATTTTAATATAAAGTATGCTTACACTGGACGATATGTGAGACCAGCAGAGCAGCACTGGTGTCGTTGCAGGTCAGACGTCCACACGCCAAATCATGCTTTATCTGGAGAGCAAACAGGTACCTGAGAGAGAGAGAGGGAGGAGAGAGAGAGAGGAGGAGAGAGAGAGAGAGAGAAGGAGATAGAGAGGGGAGAAGGGGAAAGAGAGAGTGAGGAGAGAGAGAGAGAGAAGGACAGAGTGAGAATGACAGAGAGAGAGAGAGAAAGAGAAAGAGAGAGAGAGAGACAGAGAGAGAGAGGGGAGAAGGAGAGAGAGAGAGAAAGAGGGGGGAGAAAGAGGGGGAGAGGAGAGAGAGAAGAAGGATAGAGAGAGAGAGAGATAGAAGAAGGATAGAGAGAGAGAGAGAGAGAGAGAGAGAGAGAGAGAAAGAAGGATAGAGAGAGAGAGAGATAGAAGAAGGATAGAGAGAGAGAGAGAGAGAGAGAGAGAGAAGGATAGAAAGAGAGAGAGAGAGAGAGAGAGAGGGGGAGAAAGAGAGAGAGGAGAAGGAGAAAGAGAGCGAGAGAAAGAGAAAGAGGGGGAGAAAGAGTGAGAGGGTACACATGTTAACTATTAACCTGTGTTTCCAGCTTCAGCGAGTTCTGCCCAGTCAGAAACCTGCTTTGTAATGAGCCTTGAAACCCCAACCCTCCTTACAGGGTCATGCAAACAGTCACATCAGACGCCTTGACAGAGAGTGAATCCACAAACAGCATGAGAATGTCGCCAAGCCATAAAACAGCTCTCCATCCAGCTAATTGAATCCCCGAGCTGACAAGGTAAAAACCTGTCGTTCTGACCATTATCTCTGATCCCGATGACAAGCATACCCATAACATGATGCAGCCACCACCATGCTTGTTCACAGTTCAAACCTCAAGTGTTATGTTGTGATTTGCCCCCCAAAAAAAAATAACACTTTGTATTCAGGATTTAAAGTTAATTTCTTTGCCACGTTTTGTTGCAGTATTACCTTAGTTGCCTTGTTGCCAACAGGATACATGTTATGGTACATTTTTGATCCTGTACAGGATGTATATTAGACTAGTGGTTAGGTCAATGTGGAGTTACTACAAAATGTTGTTCCAGCACCACATTTCTCCTATCCCAGTATGGTGTCTGGGTGTATTGATACACCTTACAGAGTGTTATCAATAACTTCCTCAAAGGGATATTTCATTCATGCTCCTTCTACCAATCGGGGCCCTTCTTCTTAGCGGCTGAATCTGTGTTTGAAATTCACTGATTGACTGAGTTTTTTTTCTCTCCCAGATAATTGTATGTGTGGGGTTCAGAGACGAGGTAGTTATTAAAAAAAAAATCATGTTAAACACTAATATTGCCCACAATCCAAGACATTACAGATTTTCATGTATTTTTTTATGTATTTTATTCCCTCAACAGTAGGTTACACTGCGTCTGGTCCCTCAACAGTAGGTTACACTGCATCTGATCCCTCAACAGTAGGTTACACTGCGTCTGGTCCCTCAACAGTAGGTTACACTGCGTCTGGTCCCTCAACAGTAGGTTACACTGCGTCTGGTCCCTCAACAGTAGGTTACACTGCGTCTGGTCCCTCAACAGTAGGTTACACTCGCGTCTCGTCCCTCAACAGTAGGTTACACTGCGTCTGGTCCCTCAACAGTAGGTTACACTGCGTCTGGTCCCTCAACAGTAGGTTACACTGCGTCTCGTCCCTCAACAGTAGGTTACACTGCGTCTGGTCCCTCAACAGTAGGTTACACTGCGTCTCGTCCCTCAACAGTAGGTTACACTGCGTCTGATCCCTCAACAGTAGGTTACACTGCGTCTCGTCCCTCAACAGTAGGTTACACTGCGTCTGGTCCCTCAACAGTAGGTTACACTGCGTCTGGTCCCTCAACAGTAGGTTACACTGCGTCTGGTCCCTCAACAGTAGGTTACACTGCGTCTGGTCCCTCAACAGTAGGTTACACTGCGTCTCGTCCCTCAACAGTAGGTTACACTGCGTCTGGTCCCTCAACAGTAGGTTACACTGCGTCTCGTCCCTCAACAGTAGGTTACACTGCGTCTCGTCCCTCAACAGTAGGTTACACTGCGTCTGGTCCCTCAACAGTAGGTTACACTGCGTCTCGTCCCTCAACAGTAGGTTACACTGCGTCTGGTCCCTCAACAGTAGGTTACACTGCGTCTGGTCCCTCAACAGTAGGTTACACTGCGTCTCGTCCCTCAACAGTAGGTTACACTGCGTCTCGTCCCTCAACAGTAGGTTACACTGCGTCTGGTCCCTCAACAGTAGGTTACACTGCGTCTCGTCCCTCAACAGTAGGTTACACTGCGTCTGGTCCCTCAACAGTAGGTTACACTGCGTCTGGTCCCTCAACAGTAGGTTACACTGCGTCTGATCCCTCAACAGTAGGTTACACTGCGTCTGGTCCCTCAACAGTAGGTTACACTGCGTCTGGTCCCTCAACAGTAGGTTACACTGCGTCTGGTCCCTCAACAGTAGGTTACACTGCGTCTGGTCCCTCAACAGTAGGTTACACTGCGTCTGGTCCCTCAACAGTAGGTTACACTGCGTCTGGTCCCTCAACAGTAGGTTACACTGCGTCTGGTCCCTCAACAGTAGGTTACACTGCGTCTCGGTCCCTCAACAGTAGGTTACACTGCGTCTGGTCCCTCAACAGTAGGTTACACTGCGTCTCGTCCCTCAACAGTAGGTTACACTGCGTCTGATCCCTCAACAGTAGGTTACACTGCGTCTGGTCCCTCAACAGTAGGTTACACTGCGTCTCGTCCCTC